>NC_062227.1:78519470-78766970 GCF_902686445.1 Sciurus carolinensis | reverse complement strand
AAAATCGACCATCTAAACACAAAAGGAATTGTGACAGACCATTGAGTTCTTGAAACCAGAGTTTCCATGTGTTAGGCACTCAGAGAATGCCTGCAGATTAATAAATTAATCAAGTAATTACTTTGCTTCTTAAACATGTGTCCATTATATCCCTCCTTAAAAGACTGCTTTTCGTGGCTTAGTAAAGCTAAAAGTCTAAGAGATATATTAAAACTAATTAAAATGCCAGTGGGATATAATAGAAATAGCACTGACCCAAGAGTCAGAAGTCCTGGGTTCTTGTCTCCATTTGTGAAAAGTCACTTAAGCTCTTGACCCAAATTTCTTTATCTGTCCACTAGATGGATTAAAACAGGCAATAGTCTAAGTTCTAAGACCCTATTTTTTAAATAAATTTTAGTGGGAAATACTAAAATGTCTTTAATATTTAAACACAGTCAAATTTTTCAGACTAATGCAAATTTATGTTACGTAGCACTTGACGACCGACGTCACTGGTCACAATGTAAAAATTCATACGTATTTGCTAATATTACAAGAATAATTAGCAGATATATTAATACCATGAAACCATTCTTACCTACTTCATTTACAGTAGCACTTCTAAAATAGATCAGAAATAGATCTAAAATAGCCAGATTTTATAAGAATATTCTAGATTCCCATGAGTCAGACAAAAAGCTAAAAGAATAAATAAAATGCAAGTTAACCCTTTACTGATCCTCTGAAACAAACATCCTTTGGTCCAGCTCACTATACTCCTATAAAGTCTCAGCAGAAAAGAGTTTTTTTAAAAACTGAGTAAGAATAGCAAACAAAACTAACTTTCTGAAAATTCATGTATACAGAGGGCAGCATTAAATGTGTATGGAACTTAGTACTTAATATTTAGACAACAAAGACTACCATAACACTAAAGCAAGTGACAGCAAGAGGCATAAGGATCTCAAAGGTATAGAGGGAGAACGCTACAGAAATATAAAGTATAAAAGTGGTCAGAAATAAGAAAAGTACTCACATACTAGGAATATGAGAATAAGTACATTATAAACAGTATATACTTTTAAAAATTAATGGTTGCCTCTCCCAATTCATATTGCCCATCTAGATAATCTGAATATGGAAACCAAATTACAGCAGCCATCATCAACATATTAGTTATATGTGGACATCAGTGGCATGACCACATAATTGTGTATGTCCTTCTCACTATGTTACATTAAGCCATATGGAACAGTTATCAGCCTGTTTCATTACAACTATCCAAAATCAAATCCTATCCCTAATTAAAATTACAAAGAATAGAATTCTCTAAGAATAATTCACCCTGACCAATGCCCATGCCCTTGGTTCTGGAGCTATAATTCACCTCCCATCAGCTCTTTCACTGCTAACTCACACCTCTCCCTCCTCTCCTTCATTCACTACCCAGAAAACTGGGAGGAAAGTCAGACACATAAAGAAAAAGGAAGAACGGAAAACAGGAAAATGTCAGCACTCAACCTTTAGCACATCAATGTTGTGACCTAACCTGTCCAGTTCAACCAACTGTCCCTAGCACTGTCCACCTTGTTTTACAATCTAGCTTCTGCAGTGCTGATTTACTTGTAGTTCTTGAATACACTAGACTACATGGAGAAACACTTTTTTTTGGTACTGGGGATTTAACCCAGGGATGCTCAACCCCTGAGCCATATACCCAGCCCTTTATAATGTTTTCTTGAGAGACAGGGTCTCACTGAGTTGCTTAGGGTCTCACTAAGTTGCTGAGGCTGGTTTTGAACTCATGATCCTCCTATCTCAGCCTCTTGAGCCACTGGGATTACAGGCATGCACCATGGCATGCCATTCTGAAGGATGGTGGTGCTCTGCATGTGCCATGTGGCTGATTAACTGTTGTGCCTGGCCAGAAACCCTTTCTGAATAAGCCTGGGAGACTTTGGCTTTTCTTGATCAGAGTTTTCTCTATCTGATCTTTTATCTCCAAACACTTAACACAGCATCTATGCATATGGATAGTCTATAGACACTTCTGTTAATATATACCTCCCTCCATCAAGGCATGTCCAGTTCAGAAATTTCTTGTAGCATTCTTAATAACAGCCATGGTATTCTATCCTCTATTTAGGTTCTTACATTCTTTTGCTTCCTCAGTTAAAATTGTCCAAATTTGACTTGTGAACACATCCTAACCTTTAAGACGAACTCCAGCAGAGCCTGAGTATCTAGGAAGACTTTCCCACAGTCCTCAGCAGAACAGGGCTCCCACTCCACCTGCTCTTTCTGTCCCTCCTCAGGCCTCTCTCCAGGGAGCTTACGACCACAGGGTCAGTGCACCAACCTGTCACTGGACCTGCACAAGAATCTGCTGAGAAATGAGGTCAATAAATTATGAATTAACAGTTAAGCTTCCTTTCTGTCTACATTACCTATATACCTCCTCTTACCCAGTTCTTGGAGAAATCAAAGAGCAAAAGATTCACAAAGGTAAAGGATTTTAAGAAACAGATGAACAGGAAGAGGGAGGTAAGAGGACAGGTTGGGAGAGGGGGTACTGAGATAGACAGCTGAAGAAAGCAAAGAGTGGCTACCTGTAGCTGTGGGGATCAAGAGGGTCAAAGAACTCCCAGATACCACAAGAGGATCACCACAGAACCATTTTTAAATGAAAATAAACAAACAATGCCTTAAGCTATTGGGACATGATCGTTTCACTGGAAAAGACAGAGGCCAATGTTTCCAACTGCAACACCAAGAAATGACAAGGTCTGTTTCATTTCTATTTTCTTATAGGTTGATCACTCTTATGCGATCTAGAATAAACCTATTCCCCAAACTCCCCTCTGTGGCAAAAATTCAAGGAAAATACTGCATAAAAAAGGAAATTGGATACTGTGCTGAAAAAAGAACTCCAAGAATAGCAGCATGAAGCCAAGCTTGGAATGGCTTTCTTCCTTTTCCACTCTACTGCCTGACTTTACCTCACTCTCTCCTGGATCAACAAAACAGTTCACTGGAAAATAACTAGAATCGTTTCTGAGGAAGTTTGCTATTTGAATATAATATCCAAGATATCTCTTTGATTTTCAAATTATGAAGTGATTTGTACATAGAAATTCTTTTAAATCTTCTTCATAGTTTAAAAGGTATTCCAAGGATTTTAAGACCAGAAAAATAAATGATCAAAGTTAATTTTGTATTCATAAGTGACAGGAAGAGAGACAGTAATCATTACATTGCATTTTAAAAATTGCAAAATGGAGGAAATGTATCTTTAAATTAAAAGTCATAAATGATATGGAAAAATATGTATCTTTTATAATGAGAGTATTTTAATGTTAATTTAATGTTTTTTTACAAAACAGAGATGCTGCACTTTATATTGCTACAAGCGTAATTCTGCCACAGTATAAAACAAACTTTTCTATCTATATGTCTTTAACTACAACCACCAACTGACCAAACACTTATTTTTCTTTGGATATATCTGTAGATATGATGTGTATAATTAATTGTTCAGCTAAAAATGCAGTCCCATGGTGCTTTTAATGATTTAGGTATGCACAGCTTAGTTCTCAAAGCAGACTAAAAATAGTGATTTTAATTTATTCCTGCTGCCTACAATTATCCACAACCATATATTTTTAATATTTCCAGCCTATAAAAATTACTAATTTTTGCCACTTGTGTTTATCTGCATTTAGACTTGATTTGGATAAATTAAGCTCTCAAGTGTTCCTTGCTTTATGAAACTCTGCATGTTGTACACTTCAACACAAATAATGACTTGTACCATTAGAGGTTTAATAATGTAATGTATTTCATGCTCAGCCTGAAGCTGGATTCCAATGAAGTTGCTAATGCACGTAATGATTAAGTGTAACTCAAATACTAACTGTGTTGTTGAAAACATGACAGGCAATAATTTGGTCTATTATATTCTGCCATTTAATTGCCTAGTACAGACATTCTCTGACACGTTATGAAGCAATGATTTACAATTATTCAAGCTGCAAAGGTCAGAAAGTGACATTATAATCATCTACATAGAGATCCCTTCTAATGCACAAAAACTAGGTAATGCCACACACACACACAAAAAGAGTTTTATTGCATTACTAACTTTCTATTTAGGGTTTCTTAAACTAACTAGGAATAAACAGTTCTTAAGCACATTAATACACATTTTTAAAATGTCTTCTCACGAACCCAGAGGTGACAAATTTAGAAAATGCCCTTCATATCTCCTGATTAGGGTAAATCCTATTCAATATTTAATGCCATACACACAAATCAAGACTAGACATAGGGAAAGCCATCAGTAAATAACATGATCTCTAAATCATGTATAACGGACTTATGCTTCTGAATATTGGCACCCAAAACTTAGTTATCATTTCCTACGTTTATGGAAATCACAGGCCTATTATTAGTTTTCGGTATTCTTTCAAGGTAAGTAACACTGAAAAACAAAAATAATAGCCCAGGTTGATCAATTTTATGCCTCTTATCCTTCTGAAAAGATAATATAATCTTTACATTTCTAGGCACTTATTTCTATTATACAAACATATTGAATTTGCAACGACTCGAGTAAGTGCAATAACTTATCAACACATGAAGGAAAGGGGGGTAACTGAAATCATTTAAAATGATACTTATAAGTGGGAAGAATGAAAAAAGAGAAGGGGAGGGGTTGAATATCAGAAGGTAAGATACTAAGCAAGCAATTTTTTAAGAGAATGTAAATTTAAGAAAAACAGAAGAGAGGCCAGTGGGGGAAATACATACTTTTGTTACATGCTGAAGAAAACAAACTAGGGAGAGAGTACAAATGAAACTAAGTGAGCAATTAAAAAAAACAGACATAACAAAAGTTGAAAAATAAAAGGAATAGTTAAAAGAAAAGCATATTTATCACTAAAAATGCCTTTAATCTCAACTCTCTCATCTGTAAAGGAAATAAGAAACATGAGTTAACAATTCCATAAGCAAAGGAGATCAACAAATGAGATGAATGTTAAGCAAGAAATTTACTAAGCCACAAGGCACTGCATAAACACTACTATTTAACAAAATATGATATCTACAAATGACCTTTTTAGGTTATTCAGATTTTTAAGCTCTTGACCACTGAAAAAATAAAGTGAGAAATAATGAATTTAATAAAAACATGTGTTAGGCCTATTTTTAAACATAAAATTATGGAATTAAATTATTAACTACTATGTAGGAATGCTTTCCATTATTTATTCTAACCCCAAATAAGCTCTACTTCAAACCCACAGTAACTTTCATGCTAATTATCCATCAAGTCCTACATAAAATATTCCTATATTCTCTAAATTCCTTTCAATTATACGTGGATATAAGAAAAACATTGTTAAGGAATTCTACTATGCAAAGAAACTGCTCCTCCTAAAAGTGAAAGTAAAATAAATGGCTCTTAAGTGCAGTTATCTACAACGTGTGCTTAAAACACAAAGTGCACAGCAATACGTTTTTTAAGTTTTTACCATGGCCTAAGCAGGGGCTGGATCAGACAGAACTTATAACCTAAACTCTGAATCCCAACTACACAACAGGAAATACTCAAAACACATCTAGCTTCTTCTGTCAAACTAACTCAAATCCATGACATACTGGGGCCGAGATTTGCCAATGGCAGGTAAAGAGGGAGATAACCTTAAAATTGATCTTGAAGATTCAAAGAAAATCAACATAGATCCAGTCAACTTATATTAAAGTTTAAAAGGCAATTTTTGTTAAGCAAGTTGCTATGGCACAATCCTAAAACTGAGTCTTAGTGAAAAACACAAGACACATAGTTAATAAGCATCTACAATCTTCTTATGTAATGATAAGAGGCCAAACAATACAAATAACTGAAACATTAACATTGATTTTTTTTAAATATTTTGGTTGGAGATGAACATTAATACCTTAATCTTATTTATTCTTATTTGGTGCTGAGGATCGAACCCAGTGCCTCACACATGCTAATAACCAAGCACTGTACGACTAAGCCACAGCCACAGTCCTAACATTGATCTTAATCCAACACAATGTACTATTTGTTGTTTCTATCAATTTTACCACAAAATACTAGTTTTCTTCAAGAAAACCAAGAGATTACTAAGAAGAATATACTGTTGTGAGGAATAATTTCACTTTAAAAAAATACGCCTACCTGATATTTTTATATGATATTCAACCAGAACTATTTGAGAAATAACTTCTTACAACTCAAATAATGAAGAGGTCATTAATAAAATTCTAACAGACTGAGACTAAGATATTAGCTACTGGAGAAAAGAAAACATAGTGCAAGACCTTCTGTTTGTGACAAAATTATAGAATTAATGTTCCTGAAAGATTGCTTCACCTTTTAAAGCATGATTTTATAAAAGTTAAAATTTATAGCAATTAAAGCTAATGAAGAAATGCAGCACGAGCTGCTTATGTGCAGGAACTAATAGGTCCACTGAGCATTTCTAAGATTATTTAGCCATCAATGATAATGAATTGACATTGTCAGTGATGTTAATGTACCAAGGCTCTCTAGTGCCACTAGACTGAGAGCCAATCCCTGCGTTTTGTTTTCCAGTATAAATTTTAAGTTATGTACCGCCCTATCCCTTTGAAACACATGAAATACAGAACAACCTATACTTTTCTTTAACATTATATTACCTAATTCATTATTGTTCTGCTTCAACCACATAGGTCAAGAGGTATACTTCAGCTTGCAATTTAGAACTTTTAGCTTCACCGTGAAAATATTTACCTTGTTAAGACTGTCATGTAACTTTCAAGCTAAATTCCATTTTTAAAAAAATAGAGAATTATAATTTCATAATAAGATGAAATCTAATGGTTACTGTAATTCTAAAAAGCACAATACTAGAATCTGGAATACTTGTTCCACACATACAACACACAAAGTTCTCTATGGGAGCAGTGTCAAATATGTCTATTCACTTATAATTCTGCATCCTGGAAAAAAATAAACTATAAGTGCAACATTTCAGTTGTATTACAAAGCAAGTAGCTAAGCAAAGGATGCACTGTTCAAATTATACCAACTGATTAAAGCCAATTAATTATGAATTGTTTTTGATACCATGTATGTCAGAAATTGTTCTCTTTCCAGGGTCTTAGTAACCCTAATTTAAAAAAACATACATCTAACAGAGTATGGAAAAATGTTTCTTATTTCTCAGACATGGGAACGAAACTACTTACTGCCACCTAATAGCAAATTTTCACTCGAGTCAGGGCCTTCTCTCCTATAACTCCTATGATAAAAACAATGAATGAGATCTTTTAAAATTCCAAGACCTATAGCAATTAAAATGAACCATTTGGCACTTGATTCCTGCAGCTAAAATCAGTAGTAACAAAACTCATTCTCTCACTGATCTTCAGGGGGCTTTAGGGCAATGGTTCATCTTCATTTACTTTAGCAGCAAGTCACTGAACCATCAATTCTGCCAATGAATAAATCACAGACCATAGCTAATAAAACTGCTTACAAAGTTATTTGTAAAACAATCTTAAGGGTCAAAAAATACAATCTGGGATACAATCTGTGATCTGGAATAAAATGTACTGCCCAAAAAGAAACTATTTCTGCCTTGGAAGATATTTACATGGTAGTTTCTTCTACTCAAAAACAAAAATGTAACATAGCATGTGCACATTCCATAATTTAATTGAACTTGCAATATTTTTAAATTAGACTACAATAAGAATTGTAGGTTTCTTAGGTTTCACTTGAAGAGTTTCCATATGATATTCTTATTAACTAATTTTTCTGGCATAATAACATTAAAATATATTTTAACCAAAAGTAGGATATTAAAATCCACCTCTGAAAGTCCTGATACACCATATAGGTCACAGCATTTTAAAACCTTTTAAACATTTCTGCTAAACTAATTAGTTTTATATTAAGGTACTTCAGTGCTTTCTATTAAATATAACTCGCTTGAATGACAATTAAACATTGTGAATGATTCTGCAGTGAAAAGTACCATTCACTAAAAAAGGAAACCAGTTTTGAAATAAAGTTACAAAAAAATACATTATACACTTTTTTCACTTATCATCTTTCAAATAATCAGTAACTACCACCTGAAATTAAATCTTTTGTTGTCTTCCTTATAGAATATACACACTGTATCCAGAGTCATTAATGTGATTAAAATTAAAGCAGTATAGCAAAAGGAAAAAAATACATATACACTCCTAAAGCTATATTATGTATTTTTTGTCTTTAAATGGAATTTATACTTCTCTCTGGCAATGTGAATGAACATCCTATAATTTAGTCAATTTACAGATTACAGGTTCAAATTGACCTTGTAGCCCATAAAATTGCTCATCTTCAGTACGGGATTAGAAGTGGGAGAAGAATGTCATAACTGTATTTAAGGAATTTACCATAACAATGGAAAGGAGGATACGCATGCATAATTTTAGCCACTCTTACTCATATCAGTTTTGAATTCTGAAACAATGGATATCCCGCAAAGGCTTCCTGATTCACACAGCAGAGATGGTTTCAATTTACTCACCCACAGACATGACACTTGTATTCCCTCATCCCAAGGTGCCTTTTCACATGGTTTCTGGCATCTCCAAGCTGAGCTGTTGCAAAATGGCATATCTTGCACTTGAATGGTTTTGATCCTGAGTAAATTTAACATAAAGTATGATTCAGATTTGCATAATACATTACTGATAGTTTTAAAAAGAAAGCTAAATCTTAAATCAGACTTTTAATCTAATTAAAATTTCTGTCCCCAAAATGGAATACCTGCATTCATTTCTAAATTGAATAGACCTGGTTCCATAATTATTCTACCCAGAAGGCTTTAATGTTTCAGTGAGTCTTCCTAACTTTCAATTATAATTTTAAGATCTAAAGTCAAAAGTGATGCTGTTGAAGGGCACTAAGTTGATGAGGTGAGCTAAATAAATTTAGATAGCTTTCTTACATTCACTAAGTATTTCTTAAAGGTACTCAGTATTTTAAATTGAACATTTACAAAATACAAACACAGGCAGGGTAACTGATATCTTCAAATATCTATACCAATGAGAATATATGTCAATGGCCATATTTCTCTAGCTTTGAATTTATTCACATTAACAATGGCATTTTAGATTTTTTTCTGCCATTTACCTTAAATGATTTACTGTATTGCTATTTTAGTAGAATGAACATACATGTATGAATACACAGTGAATAAATTATTGTGCTTTTACGGTCATTTTTAGCCAAAAGTCTGTGATGATTCAGATAACCAGAATTATTAACATTTTGATTATTACCTTCTTCATGAACAAATGCTGCAACACAGAAGGCATAGTAACAACAATGAAATGTTTTAATTATTTCATAAAGAAATTAATTTCTCCTTAAAAGGGAGAAAATAAGGGCTAGTTCACTGGTAGGAACACTTGCCCTAGCATGACCAAAGTCCTGGTTTACATTCCAAGTGCCACCATAAAAAGTAAAGTGGGCAGGGGGAATAAAATGATTTTGAAGTCAGCAAAATTACTGTCAATAATAGATAAGACTATAACTAAAACATGCTAATGTTTAATCAGTACCCACATTAAAGAGAAAGACACATTTTTAAAATAGAAAATATATATTTTCCAGTTTCTTAATTATGATATCTTCAAATAAATCAAAATCATAAAAACCACAGTTTAAAATGAGTACAGTACATTTCCAGATTTTTCATAGCATATTTAGTACCTATTTGTTCAAATGCCTCTTGTAATACAGTCAAATAGAACAGGAAATATGTGTATTTTAATACAAAAAATTCCAATTTTTAAAATTGTAATAAATCCTATTCGATCAATGAACCTTTGTGTAGTACCCTTGGGGGTGGGGGGAATCCATCAAGAATGCTTTGTTGAAACTGAAGCACTCACTCAGTAAAAAATTTTAGTGTCTTAAATTTCAATTTAATTCCCAAAAGCTGACAAAAAAAGTGAAGCGTTTAATTTTAATCTTCCAACAGAAATAAAAAAGTCAACAGAACTAAGCACAGGCAGACAAGGTTGAATATTTCACAGTTCAATGACAATGAAGCCAGATCTCTTAATACTTCCATTTTTACAGATAGAAGTAGATGTAAAATATATTTAGCACCTGAATGGTTATATCTAGTCAGGTTTATATGTTTAAATGTCAAAAGCAGGTTGAGATTGCAGCTTACAGCAATCACATTCTATCAATCACATCGAAACTAGTTTATTTAAATGATTCTGATAAAAGTAAGCCTTTCCCACTTTGAAACACTACAGGAAGGCATAAAATTCTATAAAGAAGAATCAGTTTACCTGAACTTTAAAATACAATGCTTTAAGATAATAGGGTAACTAAGAAATTATTAATGAACAAGAGTATCGGGGACTATAAAGGAAGAAGGTAAAGCTCCCCAACCTCTGTATGAGGACTCTGGGGAGTGGATGGGTCTCAATTTGAGCTTCTTCCTTCACACAGCACCTGAACTGTAACTAGTTCCTCTCCCGTGGCACAGCAGCCACACAGTGCTAGACAAGGTCTTCAGTGTTTTCAGCTCATTGTACATGGCTCCTCTGGGAGGAACCTGGCTGGCAGGTTCAGTGATCACTGATGCAGCATGCTGGCCACACGTTAATGAGTTATTGTGTTGACTGCTTCACCCAGAATCACTGAGGCCCTGACTCTTCCAGTCTTACTTCAGAGTAGGATGTGTTAACATCTCCTTTCTGTGCATTAAAATTCAAATACCAGTCAAGGTAGTAGTTCTTCGCATTAAAAAAAGAAAGAAAGAAAAAGAAAACCTGTCCCTTTTTTCTTTTGTTCCTATCTGATAACATTTCCATTTTTAAGCTTGCTATACACATTACAAAATTATCCAGGCATAGTATTTGTTAAAGCAAAATTTGTAAAAACATAAATTCCCAAATTTGTCTTTCTCTCAGGTATATTTGATTATTATAAGCTTCCATTTTAGTTATATATATGTATATACACACCTTACATGTTTTTATATAAGCTTTCATTATGTATATGTATTCTGAGTAAGTTCCATTACTCAGAATGACATGATCCTCAGGTTTGATTGGGTTTTTTTTGGTTTGTTTTTTGCTTTTGTTTTTGTTTTTAATTTGGCCTGTGAAGGTTTTTGGAAGGGATAAACTAGAGAGGCTCTCTAACTCCAGGGCCTTATTTGCCAGAAGAATTCCAAAGATCTGAAAAACTCAGTCTGCACTCGGACCTACAAGGCATTCCTCATCTGCATCACTAACTGCTATACATATAAGGATAAGACATTAATAGTCACAGGAAAAGACAAACAAAAACCTTCAGGTCTCAAAAGAACAAGTAAATGAATTAAGATGTATATCACATAATGTTTCCCAATTACAGCCTTAATTCTGCGATCCTTCCTAAACATTTGAATACTTCATTCATTTATTCATCTGCTCATTCATTTACTCATTCAGTAAATTACACTGAGAAGCAACTATGTACGGGTACACAGAAGCAGTGAAGGAAATAGAATCTCTGCTATGCTCCAAGACTGCAAATTAACTGAGTGGCCCATTCCTGCTCTGAAGCATTACAGACTGAGTTGCAACATGACCAGCCCCAACTTACGAGTTTTCAGTGAAGTCATACACCCACTATCTTCTACACATGAACATTATCAAACAGCCCAAGTGACCAGAGCACCCTGAACAGAAATATAATGACAATCTTGTAGCATAAAAGGGTGTCTTCCATGTCATATGAAATAAAAGCTTTTAATAGAATAATGCTGCAGAGAAAACGAACAGCTTCATCAGTCCTACCAATGTGAGACAAAGACTGCTCTCACTGGCCATGCTGACTGCTCCACACCAGTGGGTACACGGGAAAACCCTAGGATGCTTTCTTTCTACAATTCTCGATAACCAAAACTCATTCACTTCTTATAGTGCTGCTTTTATCATGCTTAAGGACGGGAAGAAAAGGTTATATAAAACATATAGTAAATCACAAAATGTGAAAACAGAGAATGAAAGAATAAGTCCTTTTCCAGTTAATCGTTAATAACAGTTCCTGCATTACTGTTTCATGGACATAAGCAGAAAGTATCCAAAAAGCAATTCATTTTAAGATGCTATGTGGGGGGGTGGACCTGAATTAAGACCTGGAGACTGACTTCCCCAAAAACTGACTTGCAAAATTGAAATGGTGAACTGGCACCGTACTTAGGAAACTTAGGAAGGATGCTCTCTGTGGTGCTTCAAGGCACAGTAAAAATGTACTTGCTGATAAGAACAACACAAGATGTTTTTTAAACAAGTATGCTAACTTTTACTAAATGTTACAATCAATGATGTAACTTATGTAAGTAGGGTTACTTTGTCACATATTGATAGTTACCTCACTTTCACATCCACATTAACTTGATTTTAAATGCAATTAATACATATAGTCAAGGAAGACTAATGGACTACATTCTGCACTTAACCTGGTGGACATTTTCAAATGGCACAAGTGACCAGTGCAAACCTATTTTGCATTGTAAACGACTAAATAAATCTTAATGGATTAAGAATGATCAGCTATCAACACACAAGGGAAATTAAGTGCTGAAATGCCTACATTGATTATTTTAAATTATTAGCCTTACTCTGTTCTTGAATTTGTATGCTTTTAGTGAGCTTTAACACATTTACAAGACTTATTGACTATAATTACAAGAGAATTCAAGTAATGGACACATCAATTATAAGCAACATGTCCTGAACAGACAGTTGCATAAAGAATTCTAAAAAGAGCTCCATTAGCATCTTCCTCTTCGTTTTATTCAGCTTTATCTGCCTTAAGAGAGCATATTAAGAAAATACATATTTTCTGTGCATATGAACAAGCCTGATTTCTAAGCACATCATTTTAGAAAGTGAGCAGCAACAAGATATTGACAGAGGTACTAATAATGCAAACAAATAAGCTTTTAAACTTATTCCAAAATATGGCTCTATGAATAGTTGAGATCAAGAGTATAATGTTTATGTTTACCTAATCTTAGGCAGGTTGTCCTTCCACTTTCTTCACTAGAGAACTTTTATCTCTTTAATCACATAATATTAGTAATAATGCTCCATACTTTCTTATCTTTCTCCTTGTAACCATGCACTAAGTTTCAAAAACTGCATGAATTTAAAGTATAGCTTTAATAATAAGCCATTATTTAAAAGTACAGTAAAATAAACCTTACAGTTTTAATGAAAATATGTTCATTGAAATGTGAATTTATTATTCAAATCCTCTCATAAATTCAACCATGGAGACAGATCTTGTCTAAGCAGAGCACAATGATTTAGAAAAGCTGTCTATTTAAAATAAAGAATGTATGGCAGGTTTATAGAAACAGTGCAGCGAATTTTTACATAAATTTAGAATAGTAGCTTATGTATTTTCAACCAAAAAATGTTTTTCAAATTTTTGACTAAAATTAAATATGACATAGAGTACAGAAACTAAATCAGGTACTACCTCCATGAAAACCAAATTTCCAGTACATATTAATTAAAAAGTATTACTAATTTTGAGCCTTGAAGGTAATATTGTTGCCTAGAGTTATACTTTTGGATATAAAATATCTGGCAATAAATATTACTTAATCCCTAAAATTGTAAGAAAGTCTTTATTAAAAGCCAAAAAGCCACTTAATATGTCCTCTGAAAACAGAAAGTGTAACTTAATATATACTTTGGAAAACCAAATAATTAGTACTTAAAACAACTGAAAAGTCATTATAAAAGACAGGAATTTAACAAAGGCATCAGAGGGACTAGACTTTTTGACAAAACTGAAAGAAACTTGTCAACTAATCGGTCTTTGGAATCACTAAAGCTTAATTACCTTTAGAAATGTTAAGTGTCAACAATGACTTATAACAGAAGCCTAGAACACCACACACAGCAGAGAAATGGGAACAGATGGAAGGCCAAGAAGCAAATGCAGATAGGGTTCCCACCTGGATAGGAAGGAATAGCCGACCTTCACCATCCATATATACTTCATAGGCAAACAGGCTTACTGCAGTTGACATACCTGTATGAGTGCGAATGTGTGCTAGAAAGGCCATGGAATTGCTACTTCGACACATCTTCCCACAGTACTTGCAAATGTTTCCCTGGTTTTCCTCTCTCTCACGGTTGATTTGCTCAGTGTCTTCCACTATATACTTATTCACCTCCCGTAGCAATTCCTCATGCTGTCCTTTAATATGCAGAAATAAATTTTGTTCAGAATCAAAGGGCTCTGTACACTTGACACATTTAAAGGTGGCCCCTCCCTCTGGAAGCTCTTCTACACTGGCCTGTTCATTTCTCATATGACCAGCACTAGCCAAATGCTGATGAAGGTTGCTCTCTGTATAGAATGACTTTCCACAGAGTAAACAATGGAAGTGTTTCTCTTTTGTGGGATGCTTCATGGCTATGTGAACATTCAGTCCACTCAGTCCATCTGCTAAGAAGCCACAATCATCACAACGGATTCGAGTAGACTCACTAAAAGAATTGCCTTCAGCTTTCCTCTTTTTCAAGCCTTGAGCACAGTCTTTTAAGGGCAACTCACTAATTCTCATCCCTGCTGTCATCATACCCTCTTCTGACTGGTCTATCAATTCACCGTCTTCAGCGTTCTTTATTCTAATTATGGAAGAATCGAACCGGCCAAAACTGTACATGGCCTGCCCTTTATCATCAATACTGATTATAGTTTCATAAACATCATTACTCTCAAGTGTGCTATCAGAAGCAGGGCCATCCTCTTCCAAAATAATTTCAGTTTCATGCTGGGGATTCATCAGAATGTCCTTATTCTCCAGAACAGTATTTGCTGGCACACATCCAACTTTGTTCTTACCACTGTGATCCAGGTTTAGCTGCTCTCTTGTTACTCTCATCATCACAGGAGGATTGCTTTCAGTTGAATGTCCTCCATCTAGGACACCAGGACACAGGTGTTTGTCACAGACTTTACTGCCACTATCTCCTGTGCTTTCTCCACTTTCACAATGTGTATTTGGGTCATCAATGTCATTCAACATATCATAGTTTTTCTTTGCTGTCTCACAACTCAAAGCTGAGCTTCCTGAATTTTCCTTTTGAAATCTACTTGGAGAGTCATAACTCGAGGAAATGTTGAGGGACTCCATGTCCTCAGGTTTCATACCTTTATCCTTGACATGGGGCTGTTGGAAAGTCTCACCAAAGGAATGGTCTTCACTGAAATGAGATTCTTCTTCCTCACTCTCGATTTCTACAGAGTCAGGAACACACAGTACTTTAGACATATCTAAATTAGCAGTTTCATCTAAAATAGAACAATCAACAGTATTTCCAGATTTGAGAGGATCAGATGGTTGGCCTGAAGTTATCTGAAAGTTCTCAGAGTTTTGAGGATGCTCCTCTTCAGGTATGATGTTTTTGGACATTTCTGCAGAATCTGCTTCTACCTTAGAAGAGTTGAGATAAGACTGCCTTTTCATTTTATGCTTCTCAGTTGCTGCATGCCTAGTCATCTCTCGACGAGTCACTGCATAGTAATCACAGGCCATGCAATAAAATTCAAACTCTTTTGTATGTTTCCGTTTCACATGCAGCTCTAGAGAAGCAGGAGAGTGAGCAATGAACTCACAGTGTAGACATTTATTATCATTTGTACCTATAACCTCTCGCTGGGAATATGCATCCCCCTGTTTGAGAAGGTCCTCTGGTTCTAAAGGTATTTGCCCCTTTTTATCAGTAAGAGGATGATTAACTTCTCCATCTATAGAGTGAAATACATTTTCAGCTTCAACTTCAATTGGATTTCCTTGCTGTACTACTGGCTTTTCTAAAATGGAAGTATCTGACTCAGCTGACTTGTTGTGTTCATCTGAAATAGTTAATGCTAAGTGGGTGTTCTTTTTACAGGCTTCAAGATTGCCCCCTTCAGGGCCAACAATAATATCTGAATTTTGTTTCCCATTTGCTTCTATCTCTACCCGTCCTTTATGTTTCTTGGTGGCACAATGACGTTCCATATCTCCCTTGGTTACAGTATAATACTTACACACTTTGCATAAATAACTATACTGGTGACTGTGTTTACGTCTAATGTGAACAGTCAAATTTGTAATACTAGAAGCCAAAAGACCACAGTGTGAACATGTCCGTGAGATGCTGCCTTTGGGTCTCCCTCTCTTTGGAGCACTCAAGGTTAATTCCTCGTCTTTTGTGATGACACCAGATCGCGAGAGCTCTGTGGTAGTTAACATTTTCTTCTCAAGACAGGAATGCTCCTGGAACTGCACACCTCCATGGCCTTCAGTCTTTCCATTTCCAGAAATGTTAAGATCTTCTTTCCTATCATTTGCACCAATACATACCCTTTCAATGCATTCTTCAAAGCTTAAGCCAATATTATTTTTCTTAGCATTTTCAAGATGCTTGCTTCTTTTAATGTGTTTCTCCATTCCTTCTTTGCTCAATGAATAAAGATTGCATGCTTTACAAAGAAAGTGATAGTCCTGACCATGCCGAAGTTTTATGTGTCTTGTGAGAACAGTGGAAGATCTTGTTTTATAAAAACACTTCTTACATTGAAACTGAGGTTTACTTGAATGTCTTACTTCATTTCCATGGCTTACCCTGGACTTAACAGGTTCTTCCTGGGCTGCTTTCCCTGATTCTAACCCAGATTCTTTCGTGTTTTCTGATTCCAAAGTACTTAAAGGTAAGGTCTGCAAAACCAAATCATTGTTCAATGATGGACAAGTCTTTGGTTGAACCAATAAACTAATATGCTTCTCAGTTGCTCTGTGTTCTTCCATGTCTTTCTCAGACACAAACAGATTACAAGAAGTGCAAAGAAAACTCATACCATGCTTTTCCTTCATGTGGTCTCTAAGATTTATTTCATTCAAGGAACTGAAAGAACAACATTGACAACTGAAAACAGAAGCAGTTTGCTGATGTTGGTTATTGTGCAAATGTTCCTCTAAGTCCCTCCTCAACGTACTGGAAAAGTCACAAGTCTGGCAGTAAAATTTCATTTCTCTTGCATGACACCTTTTCACATGGATTTCCAAATCTGTCCGATTTGTAGCTATTTGACCACAGTCTGTACAGGTATACAACATCTGATGGTCAAGAGCTAGTTTCGCTGTTGGGAAGTCCAGCTGCATGGAACCAGGATGACTCGGGCTTGTCTTGTCCTGCATGGTTTCCACAGTGTCTGAAGCCATCATACACACACTCTGGGCATCACTGCTCTTTTCTAGTTGTTTTGGCACTGGCTCTGCTTCACTTGTTTTCATCTGTGTTCTAAAGTGTTTCATACACATCCTCTGAGTGTCATTTGTGCTTCTTTTATTAATTCCTAAAACATTAAATCTTTTCTTTGCCTGGCCTTTCAAGGTAAAAGTACCACTTCGTCGTCGAAAACTATTACCCAACATTAGAATATTTCGCTCAGGTCTTGGCCTCGAGGTGGTACTGACACTATGTGCTGTCTGCAGGATATTTCTGGTAGATTCCGATTTATCTAAAAGACCCTCTGATGTTAGTGCATCTCCTAGTTTTTTGCTCTGGTTTTCAGGACTTCGAGCTATACCAAGGGAAGCAACATTTTCTTCAACAATCTCTGCTTTTTTCTGACAAAGTATTCCTGGATGGCATCATTTCAACAAGGAGCTCATTGCTACTCCCACTGTGTTGAGAAATGCTTCCTCTGCAGTCTTTAAATTTGCTCCCATTATTTCGTAATCCTTTTGAATCCCTATTCTTCGCTGTTGGTTTAGAAGCCCTTGGTTTTGCTCGAATATTCTTTGTTACCATAGAACATGCTTTTTTAGGAAAAGGCTGTTTTGTTAACATCTGTACAAATCCTCCACGAGCAGCAAGATTCTGACGCCGGAGATGTGTTTTGCCAAGATAGTGTGCATCCAACAGGTTTTCTTCCACACACTGGAAGCCACAAAGATCGCAGGAGAAGACTTTCGGTGGCCCGTGTGTGTGTTTGGTGTGCACAGGTAGAGCTGAGCTGCTCTCTGCTTTGTGGCTACAGTGGCAGCAGGAATGCTCCTTAGCCTGATGCACATGGCATTCAACATGTTTTTCTAAATCAGAGCAAGAAGAAAACAAATGACCACATGCACTGCACTTGAGAACTGAATCTTCATTTCGAATGGTGCAACCAACACTCATTTCTTTCAGGGAGGAAGGAGATTCTCTTTCTGGATCAAGAGAAACCATTTCCTGAGCAGATTTCCTTTCAGGGTCTGTTTTCAAAGAAACAGCATCAATAGTGCTAAGACAGCAAGAGGAGGAGAAGACATTTGGAAGAGTCATGCCTCCTCCATCTGAGAAGTCCTGCAGAAAGGTCTCCTTTCCTCCCTCATCTAACAGGGCTCCTGCCTCTGTGGCTGAGCTCTGGGGACTATCCAATCCACAGATGCCCTGTTCTCCAGGCTCTGCCTCCTCTACTCTCATTCGTTTGGAAGCATGTTTATTTCCGTCTTCCTCCACGAAGACACTGTCAGAGTTGGATGATGCTGGAAAACCTCTTTTGCTTGTGAGACTCTCAGAGGAATTCGCTATCCCATCAGATGCAGGCCCACAGTCGTCATCACGGGATAAAATACTGCTAAAGCCTTTTGCTCCCTTGTTTGTATTTTCGTCCTCATCATTCTCAGGTTTCCCAGAATCCATCATTAATAAAGTGCTGATGATATTTCCTGGGTCAAAGATGGCTTAACCAGCACACATAACCTGTAAAGTAAATAAAAGTGGTATTAAGTCTTCAAACATAGAAAAGATGCACACATTAGTCTTAAAGTGGGTGGAAAAAATATATTAGCCTCATTGAAATTTCCTTTATACTTAGATGAATATGGTCACATATATGAAGTCCTTAAGAAAAGTATGTCATCAGATTTGTGGAACACCTAACCACATCACTGGCTCAGGATACAATACGATGGTATCCTGGAGAGGAAAAGTGACATTTCCAATCAGGTTGCCAAAACACTACCATGTTTCAATTCTGTAGACCAAATTTCAGATGACTAACTACTACTTTTTTCTTTTTTTAAGTCAGAGAAGACCTCTTTTCAAATTACATTTCAGTGACCTTCCTCCGAAAACAAAACTGGTATGATCGAAGCCTGGAAGTTAGGCCTTCCACTCATCAACCTCCAAGAAGCCCAAGTCCTAGTATAACAGTAACTGCTTCAGCCCTTCCCTGAAGCCAAAAGCCTTACTATGATCCTTCTAAACAGACCCCATTAACAACCTGTACACGCTCTTCACGTATCACCACTCATGCTCAAGTTCTTTTGTCAATGAAAAGTCACTCCTAGTACCCAAGTCAATCTTTAACTTCCTCATCTCACATTCATTTTCCATGGCAAAGGGAAATGCCAATAACACAGGAGAAATAATGGAATAAGTTTTGAGGGGAAAAGAAGAATTATATTGAAAAATGCTTTAAAATCAATATTATTGACTTCATTTTTATTATGATAGTTAATTCAATTAAAACATATCATTTTCCATTTACTTTAGCCTATGTTTATAATGTTAAACCAAATGTCACTTGATTTGATGTTAATAAAAAATCATTAATATGTTACAGCCTCAAAACTATTTCTAACTATTTTAACTATTTTTTCCATAACAATGACAAAAAAAATGAAGTCTGCTGCTTTTACTCTGTTAAGGAAACAAAAGCCAGTATTATTAGACATGGCACCAAAAGTACAGAAGAAAAAATAGGAAAATTAGATTTCATTAACACCTGATAAAATAAGTTTATAAATTGTGATTTAAACTTAAATTTAAAATTCTCTTTACCTCAGGAGTTTTGGGTACACAGCATTTCCCAAATTTATTTCATTATAAACTTTTTAGTTTATAAAAATCCAATTGATTACAGTGTTGCAAATGACCTTTTAGAAAATGCTCTCAAGCATCAGTTTTGGTTTCAATATCTGCAATGGAAGAGAATGAAGGAGAAAATAAAGTGGGAAAACAAGTACCATGTATTCATTCCAAAAAATTCACTACTGCCTACAATATGGCAAATATTCTTGGCTGCAGATGCTGGACATACAACAAACACAACTCTGGTCTCCTGAGGCTTACAACATAAGTGATGAGAATATTTTTTTAAAAATAATTACATTGTCCAATCCAGGACAGCGACTTCTGGCCACAATGGAGTCATGGGGTAGATTTGTTTGAAACTACTAAAAAAATAAAAAGAAGTGAAGCAACAGTAGAGGACAATAGACATGAGGTACCAAAGGACAGTGATCCCTGAGAGAACAACCCCAACGAGTCCCAGCTTACTGCACAGAGTAGGTACCCAGGCCACAGCACAGGGGCAGGATTTGAGCTGAGGGGTAGAGTAAAGGAAGGGGGAGGTGCAGAGAAAGAAAAGTCCAAAGATCTGCAGAGGATGCCCCCCAAGTATCCCTATCAAGACACCGAACTCTGCGCCTTCCCTAAAAGATGTCTCTTGTCCCTTCGCAGTCAGTCCCTGAGCAACACAGCCCTCACTCCCCATTTTCAAGAATCCTCTCGAAATGGATGGGCTTTGCCTGTCCTAGAAGTTGATGTTTAAGATTAATGTTTTCTTTTCTGTCAAAGTTAAACCTGTGGTTTGAGTTTCCTAATATGTAACAAAAATGTGTTTGTTGTAATCTAAACCATGTGGTTGAAATGTAGCCATTTGAGCACCCAATATATCTCCCTTGTCCTCAGTCTTCCAATTGTAAGGGCTATAGTGTAGTAGGTGATCCACTCATAACTACAGCCCTTCCTCTGGCCCTTCCCAGTTGTAAATTACTCAATCACCCATGTAGATTGTAACCCCAAGCTCCTCCTTTCAGACCAAGGGGCAGTGCTGCCTCAGGGAGAAAAACCTGGGCAGACTTCTGCCCAGTGTGCTTGCTTGCCAGATTTTGGTAGCACACCCTTCTGCAGAAGTAAAATTTGCCTTGCCCAGTAACTTCTGAGTATGTATCTGATTTCTTGTGGTACCCTGATATTTCTAACAATATGCAAAGAATCATATAATAAGCTTTCGCGGGGGTCTGACTTCACTTTGTTCAGCGTGATACTTTTTTTGCATGTGTCAATAATATGTTCGATCTCACTATTGATGGAACTCTGAGCCAGTTTCTTTTTGTTGCTATTTAATAAAAATGGTATAAGTATTCTTATATCTGTCTTTTTAGAAATTCAGATTTTTATTTCATTATGTAAATACCCAGTACTAGTATTGCTAGGCTGGAAGGTAGACGTATGTTTAACTTTATGAGAAACTGCTTGACTGATCTTCAAAGTGGTTGTCCTACTTTGCATAGCTATCCACAATGTATAATCCATGTCTTTACCAACATTTAATGAGAATCTTTCAAATTTTCTATGGGTGCGTATGATTTTATTCTGCATTTCCCTGATGACTAGTGATGATATGGAATACTTTATGTGCTCTGTTAGCCTTTTGCCCATTTTCTAATTCAGTCATTTATTTTTCTTATTGAGCTCTAGGAGTTGCTTATATGTTCTGGACATAAATCTTCTGCCAGATGTATGTTTTACAAATATTTTCTGCCTTCTCATTTTATAAATGGTATATTTGATAAAGAGAAGTTTTCAAATTTTGATGACATCAATACATTGCCTGTTATGGTTATTTATGTGTCTAGTTGTTTTCTGTCTCTTCAGTGTAAAATGTAACCCAAGGTTTATTTTATCTACCCATATATCCGAAGAGCCTAGAAAAATTCCAAGCACTTATAAGATACTAAAATGGATGAATGTCTCATTAGGATAAAAGAAATGTCTAATATCTAAGTATTTACAGATGAAATGGGAAACGTCTGAGATAAACAGTCCAGGAGATAGCACAGTAAAGGTAGGTGTTAGTAATGATTCAAGTTGAGTGACAGTCATATGAGGATTCATTATACAATTCTATCAACTTTTTCATGTTTGTATATATTTGAAAAAAATCTCCAACAGAAGTTCAGTTTAAAAACATTTTGACACTTAGTCTAAATCAGCGTTTCCTCCCTTCCTTCCAACATTGAGCCTAACCATCTCTTCCTTGCAAATACTGCAGTAGCATAAGGCAGATCCCCTCTGCTGTGGTCACAGCAGGAGCTCCAACTGCAGCAGTGCACGTGTAGGGCCCACACACTGCTGACTTAGGGAACACATATGCACAAACACAGTGCTCAGAGTGGCTGTTGTGACAAAGGTATCTGATCCATGTACTTTTAGAGACAAAAGAACGACTACATTAAGGGACAGAAACAAAATAATGAGACGGATCTATATAATGGCTCCCAAAATTCTAAAACAAAAGGAAAAAGTACTCAACACTTGTTATTTCCCACCTGATTTTAAAATTAAGGAAGCAAATCCAACATCTCATTATAGAAATAATATTCAACAAATACGCACTGAATGACCACCATATGAAAGATACAAATGTAGTCTCTATGGGATTTAATATTCCATAGGCCGTACATGACATACACACCAATGAATTCTAATACAAGGCCATATATGACTGTGTATGATATAAACTAAGATTTGTAGCAGCATAAACATGCAAGGAATGATACTTTCAAATAAAATATTCTAACAAATCAAAATTTTGACTAAAACCTTGAACAAACTAAATGTTTTCTCTACTGAGGGAGCAGGTAGGAACAGTTAAATATCTTGAAGAGAAGGCAGCGTTGAGCAAGGTCTTAGAGTGTGCACAAATGAACATAGGGGGACTGTGGGCAGGCCAGAGGGGCCACGGCTGTCTACCACACAGTCCCTTACAACGCAGGCAAGTCCATCAGCCCAGCCCAGGTCACAGAAGAACCCACATAGGAGCTGGGTGTATTCAGTAGTTCCAGAAGAAGATGCCATGACACTGCAACATTTTGGAAAGATTAATTTTTCAAGATGTAAGACACCTTGGAGGGAGAACAAGTAAAGAGGCATAAAAGGCTCATCATAATAGTTTACTTTACAAGGTTCAGAACTAAAATAAAGTCAGAAAGCAAGAGTGCAGAAGAACCTTAAAATAATCTAGGAAGGGTTAAACACAAGTGAGAGAGTTTATGCTAACATAAACTTTAAAAAATCATTAGATGCCTAGCGCAGTGGCGCACACCTGCAACCCCAGGGGCTCAGACACTGAAGAAGATCCCAAATTCAAAGCCAGCCTCAGCAACCTAGCAAGGCCCTAAGCAACTCAGCAAGACCCTTTCTCTAAATGAAATATATAAGAGGCCTGGGGATGTGGCTCAGTGGTTAAGTGCCCTGGGTACAAAAAAAAAAAATCATTAGAAAAGGTTATTAGAACAAGTATCGAATAACCAATGCAGCTGGGAGAGGGAGGACTTCTTTTTAAAGATCCGAAAGTCACCTCACTGGGACAGTTTAAGAGCTCATTTTTCTGAGGCAGATTTCATTCATTCACTCAATTAACACTTACTGAAAATTTTATCATATACAAGGAAGTCAGTCTGGCAAAGCAAAACCAAGCAGGCAGGAACTCACTGCCAGCTCTCAGGTGAGATATAATCTGCTTTCTGGTAATCAAAGAGAGAAATAAAATGAGTTTCAGACTTCTTCCCAAGCAGGCTTTCCAGATGGAGAAGTCCTGATAGGTGTCTGAACTGAAAGAGTGGCAAGTAGAGTGGGCTGTAGTTCAGTGGAAGAGCTTGCCTAGCACATGAGAGGCACTGGGTTCCATCCTTAGCACCACATCAAAATAAATAAGATAAAGTTATTAGAAAAAGAAAAAGTGGCAAGCACTGTTAAACCCGACCTTCGTCAGGCACAATTCCCACATAGTCACCACTGGACATGTACCCTTACTGTGTCACAAAGATTTCCAAATATACAATTTTAAGTAGATCTTATCCAAGTCCTGAGTACTTATTCCTTGACTGAAAAAAAAAAGTTACAAATAACTTGACTGTCTTCATTTTCACCAGTTATTTACTCGCCATGAACTGGCACCAAAGAAAATCTCTGCTCTACCTTAAACACTTCTCTCCTATGATTTAAGATGGGAAGAAAAAAAAAAAAAAAGTCTCGACAAAGAAATCAAACCACACACTTTTTGAGAATAAAACTAATCAATAGCAGCCTTCTGATGACACCTGGTGGCCACTTCTCACAGGAAGGTTCTTTCAGCATTTTAAAGAAAGCATTTCAAGAAGTAGTAGGAAAACAATTATTCAGTCATTTCAAATACTAGCTATACTACAGGCAAGCACGCATGTCATTTTGCCCTTAATTTTCATCCTTTTTGTCCCACTTTTCATTCATTCTGATCACTCGTCTTTAAAGGTGTCTACACCTTTTTTCCTCTCAAGGGATGTAGGCTCCCTCCTTCAGTGACACAAGCACACACACTCACAATCATGCTCTCAGGTATGATGAGACCACATAAAAACCATCTTCTTCCTGCCCATCCCATCCCAACTCAGCCTTCACCTTTGTAGAATTTACTCAAATTTGGTGGTGCAGGCAGTGTGAGTTAGCCACATCACCAGGACACACTAACATCACGGCAAGGGTGTGTACACCAGAGCAGGTCTGCACGTGCACATGTGCAAAAATAACGCCCTCTTGTTCTTAGGAGTTTAAAGGATGAAGAAGCCCAGAATTAGGGCAACAGAATTCTCCCTCCTGGAAGATCAAAGTAGGACTGCCTACAAGTCTACAGTGAATTGCAATGGCAACAGCTGAGTAAGACAAAGATAAATGGAAATTAGTGGAGCACTCACATCTCTTTCTTAATCTACCATTTTCAACTGGACCTTCTATTGAAGCCCTATAATTATACTATAACCTAATTTAAAAGTCCACACATCAAATCAATCAATGGGAAGCTCTGTACTACTGGTGTAGTTACAGAACACCATGTACATAATCTAAGGGCAACAAAGGTGCAGCATCCCAGCTACCCGCTCCAGGTTTCTCCCATCAAAAATACAATTTGTGGGCTGGGGAGATAGCTCAGTCGGTAGAGTGCTTGCTTTGCATGCACAAGGCCCTGGGTTCAATCCCCAGCACCACCAAAAAAAAAAAAAAAAATTTGTAACAGGGATCACAAAAGAATCTCCGATTCTATATGGAAAAGATTAGTCTCCCATGAAAATGCTTACACTTGCAAGTTGAACAAATAATTCTGACATGAATATTTAACACCCTAAAAATTCATTTACTAGATAACACCAGGGACCATTTTCAACAAATAGATGGGCACTAGAGTCTGGCTTATGCACAAGGGGACAAGTCCATGAATATGTGAGTCTAGTAAAATCACCTCCTCACTATCCTGAGAACAGGCTACAAAACATTTCCCCAATTATAAGTTTGTAAAGTTGCTAAAAGAACTAACCAGAAAAGTATCTATTGTGGTTTTAAATGAGTCTGCAGATTCTCTGATACTCCCTTCAAAGCCTAGTCCCCTTTCTCTTAAACACAGGTTAGACTTAGTGACCTGCTTAAAAGGGACAGAGAACAGTGGAAATGAGTGTTCCACCTGAATACGAAGTCCTAAGAGGCACACACTTTATGACTGCCCTCCCTCTAGGATCACTCCTTCCAGGCAAAGCCAGTACAGTAAAGGGAGGACACCTGTAGGAACCACAATGGAGGATCTGAGGCCTCCTCCCAGAGCCCCTGAGAAACTGGGGGCTCCCCACAACAGTCAGGGAATATGCCATCTGAGTGGCAGACCCTCCAGCCCCAGTACTCCTTCAGATGACAGTAGTCCCTCCATAGCTCTGACTGGAGCCAGAACCACCAAGGTAAGCCCATTTCCAAATTCCTGACGCACAAAAACTGCAGGATTTTAAGTGCTTGTCACTTTTAGTCACTAAGTTTTGACATAATCTGTTAATGCAGGAATAGAAAAGCTCTTCTCTCCTTTCCATCGTGTTAAAAACAGGGCTCCAGTTCACGCCTCCTGAACATATATTTTATATACATTTTCCTTCCTATCTGCTCCCACCCTTCACAAGAAGCTTCTAAACTACACAATAGCACTGAGGCACACAGGAGGAGGTCAGGAAATGTTAACTGAACAGTATCAGCCCTGTGAAACATGTTATGGGGCAGAATTTCCATCAACTTATTTTGGAAATAAGTTGTAATAAAATGAAATATACATTTACATTTCTCCCATTACCAAATTAATATCTGATACAGCTTAAGATGAAAACTGGACAGAAGAAAATCAAGTTATTAAAGGGCTACCTAATAAAGGAGATGAGGTAGAGCAAGTTAAATTTAGATTTGTACAACATGAAGAAAATATCTTAACATTTGCTGAAAACCCTGCTTATTTTGGATGGAAGCATTCCTCAGAGATATCAGCAGACATGGGTTCCTTCCCTGTGAGAAGCAGAAATTTTGCAGCCTACTATTCTAGTATGCCCAAACCTGAGGAGGTGGCCCAAGCAGTGGACACAGGGCCAAATGGGTCATAGTCCTTAATTTATACTTAGGACATGGAACTGACTTAAGTCCCACCTCCAAAGCACCTTTCATAACATGTCTAGCTTGATCCCATTACAGAACCTTCTCCAGGCAAAGTTCAAGGCATTTACAGACAAGCAGGCCAGCTGTGTGCTCCTAAGCCCAGGTGGTAACAGTAAAGTAGAAGTCTCACCGAGTCAGAAAGGAGGACTGTTTCTATTACAGAGTATACCTATGTTATACTTCAAATTACCCAATTCAATTCTGCCTATATAAACATTTTCTTAGTGCTTAAATGAGAGCTAAAATAGACATTAAAACACTGTATTGACAGGGATCAGACCAGTGACAAAACAAAGTAGACCATCATCTCTTTTATTATAAAATTTTCCCACCCTACCAATACTATTTATGAAAACGTGCTAACAGCAATATAAAACAACTCACATGGCAAAAATAAACTGTAAACATTAGCTCTGCCATCATAACTGGCAATTTCTTTTATAAAAACCTTGATACACTTCAAGTACTATTTTCCAAATGCATTAAAATGTTAATTTGATGACAACCTTATATCAACTCTTACAAATACTTTTCTTAGAGAAAGATTTTACACAAAAAGTTAAATTTAATATCTCCTTTCAAAAATTATTTTAAAATCAAGGCTTTGGTAGTGTTTCCATTTAATTTCTTAAAGAAAATTCCTATTGTAACAGAAATAAAGAGGATTAGAAAAAGGAATGAAGATTCTATAAGTAAAAATGAAAAAATTCAATGTCATTAAAAGCAGACAGGACCACTTGTATCTTATGCCATTTGAAAAAGGTTGTTTTATTATCAGTGTAACTAATCACAATGAAACCATCTCCCACAACTAAAGACATTATAATGAATTTTCTTTACAGCTACAGAGAAATGGGATTTGCTGTTTCACATCAAATAGAACAGGCTGTATAAATTCTTTCTATTTGTTGTAAAATATAATTTCATCTATAAAATCAGTCATGAAATATTAAAACTGAAACAACAAAATTTATATCCTTTACTTAATTTAGTTTAAACGGTCTATTCACTAAAAAAAAAAAAAAATAGGTGTAATATCTATTACATGTGATAGAGCCCCTCCTTTCTCATTAAGTGTTTCCATTAGACCTCTTATTTTCAAGAATTTATAATGCGGCTATAAAAAAGCATTCCATAAGTTAGTCCATATTCCTTAGATTTTCCCTTCTTTTTCTCCTTCCTCCTCCTCCTCCTCCTTCAACTTCTAAAGGCATGAAAATAAAGCACTTACAAATACTAATAAAAGCAAAAATAATTAGAAGTACAAAATTAAAGAAACACAAAATGTATTCATACTGAAAAGTTTAAACCCCAGTGAAAACAGAACATTAAGCTACAAACAGAGGCCTTTGCTTTCAACTGGACTACACCAACAACAAGCTGGAGGCCCTACAGAGCCATAGCTTCTTTGTAAAAGCAAGAAGGAAAAAAACTAAGACTTCTAAATCCATTGAGAAAATCCCTGATGCTAAAGAGTTGCTGAACACTCAAACAGTAAAAAAAAAGTACTCTTAGTAGTGTATTTGCTTTTCATTACAGCAGGAAAAAGTATTTCCAAAATGTAAATCTGGGGGCAAGATAATTGAGAAAAGGCAAAGACAAGTTCCACCCTGCTCTTGCTGACAGATTCATCAGGTCTATGTGAAAAGATGGAATACAATGGCTAATCAAAGAACTGCAGGGAAAAAAGACTAAAACTACTAATTTTGAAAGAAATCTGGAAAACACTGTAATTCCAAATGTCAATAAGCTAATATACCATATAAAACTATCAAGTCTCTAGACATTTGGAATATAAATTATTAGGTACGGAATATCTGGGTGTTAAGAAAGTATATTTAGAAAAGAAAAAAACTTCAGTATTAATTTTTTTAAATGAATATAGTTCTACTCAAGTTCACATATATAAAATAAGGCTAGTATTTTTCCCCCTCTGTGTTATTGAATTATAGGTGATTTTTTTCTCCTCTCTATAATATATTACTTTGAGGGAAGATGTGACTGAGTGGGAAGCTAAAAAAAAGTCTTTTCACATTGTTGAAGTAATGGAAAATGATGACTACTGTTAATGAGAAAAGGGTAAGATGGAAACACACTTAACAATTGTGGTACATGGATTAAACTCACTGAAGCACCACAAATAAAATGAAAAACGGGTGACTTGTAGTTAAATCACAGATGTGTGAGGTCTAATTTTGGTCAAATACCAGATGCCAAGAAAGCTACCTGTGACTACTAGATCTGAATTTAAATATGCAAGAATGGGGGATGGACACTAGGGGCTAGAAGGAAGAGGGTCAGTGACACTGAGCACAACCAGCACCCAATCCTTGGTCTTTAATACTAGTGCCCACTTTAAAAAAAAAAACTGGGTTTCTGAAGAAATGGCCGGCTCCAGGATGGGCAAGGCAGATACATGAGTCTGGAGCATCTTACGTCAGAAGATAGGGAAATGCTTTTTAAAAAAGAAGTAATAAATGATATCACAAAGACACAGGAAGTCAGCTTGAGCATCAAAACAATGCAGTGCCATTAAAATGAAGACATGAATAAGTGTATTTAGACTGATAGGTAGATGAATAGGTAGACAGGAGAGAGAAAAGGAGGGAGAAGAGGGCAAAGGAACAGCTGTTTATGGTAGAATATAGAGCCACTGGCAAGTACTGAGGGAGTGTTGGAGACAGAAAATCATGTTGGCAAAAACTCTCAGGTAAGAACTATCAATGGATGCTAAATCTGAAGGGATATTTTTTATATGGAGCAGAAGAATGCATTATGTTAAAGCAACTTCCCACAAACCACTTAGTAGTTCAAGAAAAGAAAAACAAATGATGAGGTAATTGGGCAGTGAGTAGTTTGAAAATATCTTGCCTAGGTGATCAAAATCAACATCCTCAATGAAAGTCATGTGTACATTTTGTACCACCAGATATGACACTCTGAGGCATCACATCACTCATGAATCACTGCAGACAAGAATACAAAACTTCCACCTAATCAAGAGGACACAGCAGATACCCCAGGAGGGATGTTGTATTTGAGGGAAAAAAAATGGTGAAGAGGACAGCATTTTTCAAAACTGTCAATGTCACAAAAGACAAAAAAAAAGGCTATGGAAATGTTCCAGATTAAAAGAGGCTAAAGAGGCATGCACACTAAAAGTTAACACCTGCTCTCAGACAGTCCTGCTGGCAGGGAAAATGCATCAAGGTCATGTTAGGACAACTGACAAGAAGAACTAACATAAATTTACAAAACTGGTAACAGTAGCATGGTTATGTAGGAAGAAGTCCCTATTGGTGGAAGATAACAACCAAGTGTTCATGGGTAAAGGGTCACAATGTATTCAACTTGCTCTCAAGCAGGAGCTAGAAGAAAAGAAAAGTATGTGGGGGTGTACACACAGATGTGTACGGAGAAAGGAGAGTGTGTTCATGAGAACAGAGAAAGGAGAGTGTGTTCATGAGAGCGAGTCAGAGAAAAAAAAAAAAAAATGGGGCAGGGCACTTGCCCAGTATACACCAAAGCCCTGGGGGTTTGATCCCCCACCCAACCACAAAAATGAAACAAAAAAAGAGTGCCAAATGATAATAATAGATGACTCAGGACAGTGTTCTAGAAAAGTTTTCTAATTTTATTTTATATTTTTCAATAAATTAAAACTATTTCCAAATTTAAAAGGGGAAGGAAAGTTGGGTTGATTTTGTTCATGTGGCTTAAAAAAGACCGCCACAATATCTTGAGGAATTGTCAGAAAGGTCACACGAACATAAAGCTGCATAAAAATGACAAAAGGTTTTCTGGACTTACTCCACTCAACAGTTATTGTTATAAATTAATACTTTGAATATTTTCCAAAACCTCTGTTTTCAGCTAAAAAGGACGCTTCTTATTTAGATATTCCAGAATTTTGTAGAAGAGTCTTATATGCTGCAGACACCAAGTACACTGAAACTTACAAGTTTAGGTTTTTCTTTTGAAGTCTAACTTATATTTAGTCCTGTTTCATCTACTGAATGCCTTTATCTATATTTTATCTTATAGTTTTTTCAATTCATTAACACCTACCAGGCAGGATAAATAAGAGCAGGAGAGACAGAGGAAAGGTGGTAAAATTTCAGATAACTTTAGTTTTGTAATTTTTAGATGAGGTAAAATAGAAGCATGTTAAAATAGTCACAGGATGAGGTCACGTAAGTGAGGTTTGGAGATTGCCCTTTTCATATTTGTACAGTTGAGAGAATGACATGTGAAAATCATTAACAGAGATTCAGTGTAGAGCAGAAAAAAGGAATCCGGGAGAAGTCACAGGGAAAATGTAAAGATGGAGATGGAGTTTACATCAGTAATAAAGCAGTGCTTCCCAGGCCCTCCAAACCTTGTCATCAAGCTCTTTTTCTATCAACAGCATCAATTTGTTCCAAGAATTTCATTTTGGTTTCCATGAACTTCATGTTCATTAGCAATTCTTTAAGTCCAGTACTAGCTTTAGATGATCCTGATTAACACTGCTTACAAATCAACAACAAATGTACACATTAACCAAACAGAACCCTAACCATTCCAACAGGAATAGGCTACACCTAAAGCCCCATCAGACACAGTATGTCTGCTAGTTCCAAGGTAATTTCAAGTACTTATATTAGAATTTTATGGATTAAGCACTGAAGATACTTAAAAAATAGCATTCATCAAGTGCATGTTTCCCAGAATGTAGCGGAAACACTGCCAGCAGCACCTCAAAGATAGTACCATAGTAAGGAGTTTTAAATAATTTTGTATTATTCAAATGTGTATTAGAAAAAATAAATACATCGACACATCACTACATATGTATTACTACTTCTTATGGCAAGGGTAAGTTTATGAAGTACAGCAAAACCAGTGAAGGAATAGGTGAAAAACTAAAGTTTGGAAAACTACATTACACTATATCTGGTTCATTTGCTAATTTCTAAATCATATAAATCCCAAGTGTTTATAAAAAAATAAAAAATTATCAGCTCTAAGTCCATTATTCAATAAGGTTGTTCAGAGAATCAGTCCCTTCCTCATTGCAGATAACCTTTCATAGGGAGCATCTCAAGTTGTCATTTAATATGGCACCTTCACATTATACTTCCGAGACAATACAATCTACTAAAATGTCCTAACTGTAATATTACTCTTCCATATTCTGCAGAATAAGAGAAATTTTATATGTTGTGAGAGAAAACTGTAAACTACTCACTTGTTACATATTCATAATCTGCCCTTTTAAATTTGAATAATGTAGCTAGAACTAACACCCTCACACCCTAACTGCTATAATAAAATGACTTAAAAGTGGCTCAAATACAACCGAAGTTTATATCTTGCTCTTGTAAACTTCTGAAGCAAGTGTTCCTCATCAGCAAGTATTCTGCTCCAGGGTACGATTCAGCGATTCAGGCTCCTTGTGTCTTGAAGTTCTGCCTCTGAGTTTCCTCACTTCCTGCATCCAGCAGACAAAAGAAAGTAAGAATCAAAGAGGCAGCTAATCTGTTGCTTTAAAAAGCCTCAACGCAAAAGTGGCATCTATGACTCCCACTCATATAAACTTGGCTGCAAGGAAATATTAAAAAAATACCAGGGCACAGTGGCACACACCTGTAATCCCAGGAGTTTGGGAGGCTGAGACAGGAGATTCGTGAGTTCAAAGCCAGCCTCAGCAAAAGTAAGGCATTAAGCAAGTCAGTGAGACCCTGCCTGTCGCTAAATTAAATATAAAATAGGGCTGGGGATGTGAGTCAGTGATTGAGTGACCCTGAGTTCAATCCCCAGTACCCAAAAAAATACCAACCTGAAGTTGTACAACTGCACTTTGCAGAAAGGAAGAAATGATGAGGATGGCTAGGTAGACATCTCTGCCACACACCAATCCAAAAATTATATTATTGGTCATTCTTCCATTAATGAAGGTTTGTAACCTATATAACACTTACAGAAACCATATAGAAATGCAACTATTCCTGGATGAGCCTACCGAGAACTACCATTTGCACGAATTCAAAAATAAAGGAATTACAGATGTTAAATAAAATGATGGGGGCCATTGCTTTGGACTAAGTTCCGGTACTAGGGCCCTAAGAGACCAGATTAAACCAAAATGGAGTCACTCGTGGTAAATAGCATATCATGGAACTGAAATTTTAAGGAAGCAGAGAGATTCCAAAACATACTCACTTTTCCTAAAAACAGGAGATTCAAAGTCTACCTGAATCAGCATAAGGAAGTCTCCTCTGCTTTAACCTATACAAAAAAGTAACTTGAACTAACCTAATGCTTACTAGTTTTTTCCTATTGTTCTGTGTCCTTGATCTCACCTTTCCAACCAAGCCCACTGCTCTACTACTGCCAGTGGTATCTCTCGTTCTATTGTATAGAATGAAGATTGCCCCAATTCACTAGGCATAAATAAAATCCAATTAGATCCATCACTGCCTGAGATTTTGTCTTTTGACAGAGACAAAAACCGATCCTTTACAAATTCAGTTACTATAAAAAAAATGTGAATCCCTAGGTCTTAGCTACAGAGAGATTCTGATGAAGAAAAGGTCTGGTATAGGGACAAAAATCTGTACTTTTAGAGTTCTGTGAGTGATTGAAATGAGCCAAATTTGGGAACCACTAGATTAAAGTTCCTCCAAACCACTGGAAAAATGTACACTTAATGCATTATTTACTACATCTGAAGCTATGGTAAGGACAGGCGAAACAGAGGAGTGTGTGTGGATGGGTGTCGGGAGCTGAATCCCGAATGGTTAAGAAATGTACTTAAAATGGCACTATCACACAGAGATTCCTCAGACATTTGCCTGCTTTCTAATTTGACACATGAAATTACCATGAATGTCCACACCTACCATTTTGAAATTCTGTGACATTGATGGTGAAATATAATAAAACACCACCCATAAAGGAGACCAGATTTTGTACCCTTAAGATTCTTAATGAAAACCATTTGTTCTCCTTTTTGGACGACTATAACTTCTACTCCCTTCCCTTTACATGATCTAAATTTTCTAAGCTATTTTTTAAAGTACATTATCACCTTGGTTTAAATTCTAATAGTTTTATAATTATGTTTTAAATTAGCATGTGTTCCAATAACTGATATTTCTTCTTCTGTAATAACTGACCCAATAATTATACATCAAACTCTGATCCATAATTCATAATCAAGAGAAATCACAATTATACACGTCCCAAGAAGTAGACTGCTGCTTCCTCTGCATTTAAAACACAAATTTCCCATTATATTTTTCAGTTATAGTTAATAACTGGAAAGCATATATGGGTTTTGGTTACATTTGATGATTACACTAATATTTACTCCAACTGTGTTAAACAAAGTCTTTTCCATAGCAGGTTTCTTATTACCTTGTCTTTATTTGAAATTATTTTTCATGTAACAAAAAGCATAGCATATAAAAGAAAATAAAAGTATGAACAAATGCATTACACAAGTGTTTACAATTAAGACTGAGATTATCTAGCTTCAACAAAATATAATTGAAACTAGAAGAGCTGAAGTACCTGAAATCTGTGTGAGAAGCCCATGTTCCACATTTGCCCATGAGGTACCTCCTACCATCAACACGTGTCAGAGATGCAGATATCCCTACCGTGGAAGGACTCTCATGAGCTGTCAACTTCTTGGTGAGGGACTGAATGTGCCAGAAAAGATAATATTTCATAATTACAAACTTTGACAGTTCTCATGGCTTAGGCAATTTTAGCACTGAATATCATACAAAAATAGCAGTGCTATTTGCTTCCATAGGACATTAATTTGACATAGAACTTCTAGAAATACATTTTTATTTTTCCAACATTTGTTAATTTCAAGAGGTGACTGTGATAATATAATGGCTTAAGAGAACATTCACAGTATAAGCAAAGTTCTTCTCAGAAAAGTCCACCAGGCATGGTGGCATACCACTGTAATTCCAGCTACTACAAAGGCTGAAACAAGAGAATTCCAAGTTCAAGCACAACCAAGGCAACTTAGTAAGATCTTGCCGCAAAATAAAATTAAAAGGGCTAGGGGTGTAACTCAGTGTTAGAGCTCTTGCCTAGCACAGGAGATCCTGGCTCAATTCTCAGTACCACAAATGGGGGTGGGGGCAGGGGGTTCCCATAACAGAAAATATGACAAAGGAAAACAAAGTTATCAAAGGTTAAGAAAAAATATGCAAATGCTGGTTTCCCAAAAGTGACTCTTTTTAGCAACAAACTGCCTAAGCAAAGAAGTATGATTTCCCAAGCCCTGTGGCATGATATTACAATTTCCTAATGAATTGCCAGACTTTAGAAGCCTGTCATCTGCTAAAATGATAAAGTCATCCATGTTGGTTAAAAAAATGAACTATAATAAAGTAACTTTCAAAAAGAGGGTAAATATACCCTTTACCAGGCTTCCTCTACACTCCCATTCCTTCCTTGACTTCTTTCTCTTCCCTCCTCTCTCTGCTTGTCTTCCTTCTCTGATTATGCATGACAGAGATGAAGTCAGAAGTCTGTCCGCCTGGCAACTGTGCTCATGGGCAAGCTGCCTCAGTGAAAGGCGGGACAGTAACAATGCCTACCCCTGCAGGGTTCGCTGCAGGATATAACTCTCGTTTATTTCATGGCACACAACTCCACATGTAATGTACTCACACCTGTGCCTGGCACACAGGCAGTGCTTGGTAGGTATTAACCATCATTATCATCAAAACCAGATGTCCTGGCAGTACTCAAAAGAGTAAGTTTTATCACACTTCCAAGATGATGTCCTCACCTCATCACACCTTTCTCATATAAACCAAACAGTCCCTATGTAAATAGACTTTGCAAAATAAAAACATTTTTAAATATCTGTAAATACAAAAATAACTGTAATATGTATAAAACATTAAGCATAACATTAACAAAACCTTGAGTAGAAATTGCAGTTTAATTAGTATTACCTGAGTCACTCCCTGTGACCTCCCCTCTTTACCACCTTCCTTCTTCTTACCATTATCTAACTTGAATCCTGTTTGTAACCTAAGTGCTTTTCATTATTTTACCCTATTTGTATTCCTAACAATATGCAATTTTGTTTTGCATGTTTTTACCTCTAGAAAAAAGAAAACCACTATAATGTAGTCTTATACATGTAATTTTTTTCTTCAAGATTATGTTCCAACTGTTTATTATCCTCAGTGATGCAAACAGCTAACATGTCTTCCCTCTGTATAATACTCTGCAAAGTACTGTACAATACTTTCCTACAGGAATACAATTTATTCATCTTTCTGCAACGAACATTGCTTCCAGTCTTTTCTTTTGCAAACTATGACGATGAGCATCCTTGCACATATCTCCAAGCACTGAAGCACGTAAATTTCCCCTAGGGCAGTGGTTTTCAAATTTCAGCATCAAGTCTCCTCAAGGACTTGGTAAGACAAGAAACCTGCCACATTCCCAAAGGAGCTAATTCAATAGATCAAGAGTGGGACCCAAAACATCTGTATTTTGAACAAGTTCCCAAGTGAAGCTAGGAAACAGTTTAGAACCACAGCACTAAGGTAAAGACTAGGTGGTACTAATGAGCTGGAGTACATGCATCTTGATTTTATTAGATAATTCCAAAGTTACTGCACCAATTTACATTCCCACTGGTTTTACATAAGCATGTTATTTCCTAACCTCCCAACAATACTGTCAGACTTTTTACATTGTTGCTGTTACAGCTTGGATGTGAGGTGTCCCCCAAAAATTCACACATGAGACAATGCAGGAAGGTTCAGAGGAGAAATGATTGGGTTCTAAGAGTCTTAACCCAATCAGTGCATTATTAATCCCTGATGGGATTAAATGAAGTGGTAGGGTATGGCTGGAGGAAGTGGAAATTGGGGCATGGCTTTGGGGTACATATATTTTATTTTTATTTTTACCGGGGTATATTTTTATCTGGAGAGCGTAGTTTGCTTCCTGATGATGCAAGCTGCTTCCCTCTGCCATGATCTTCCACCATGATGTTCCACCTCACCTAGAGCCCTAAGGAATGGAGCCCGCCTTCTATGGACTAAGACCTCTGAAACTGTGAGACCTCAAATAAACGTTTCCTCCTCTATAATTGTGCTGGTCAGATCATTCAGTCACAGCAATGAAAAAGCTGACTAAAACACTGACTTAATGTGTATAAACTACACACTTTTGGCCTAATTTCCTTAATTATTAATGTATTTCCCTAATTAATAATGAAGTTGATCACTTTTACATTCAGACTTCCACTTCTGTGAGATGCCTATTTGGGTCATTTGTCCATTTTTGTTTTTCTTACTGATTTGGAGTTATTTACCCTTCTGGATATTAACCTTTTATCAGTAACATATACTGAAAATATCTATTTTCCCTTATGACCCATCTGATCATTTTCTTTATGGTTTTTCCTAATGAACATGTTGTCAATGTTAATGCTGTCAAACACATGAATCTCTTCCCTTGCGAAATGCACTTTCTGTGATCAATTTAAGAACCTCTTACCTGTGCCAGTATCATAAACTACAGTTCTGGACTGACTTCTAAACATTTCATAGTTTTGGCTTCTAAATAAAGCCTTTAATTCACTGCATTGACTATTCTGAGTCATGTGAATTAGAAATGCACCCCACCCTCAGGAAGTTCCTTTTTGGTAAAGGTGTACACACACACACACACACACACACACACAACTATAATTTTAGGGAAGACACAAAAAGAATGCCAGTGAAATACTGAATCAATGTTAACCATTACTTTATTGGGTTTATTCTGCTCTCTCACTGAGGCAAACAAAAAATTGAAAATTTTCAAAATGAAAATTTGGAAGGTTATTTGCAAATTAGACAATGATCCCCACCCCACTCAAGGAAGAATTCATAAAATGTCCCCAAAAATCTCATTCAATACTCTAGGGACAATTTTTAAAAGCAACACAAAGAACTGGGGGAGTAGTTCAGTGGTAGAGTGCTTGCCTATAATGTGAAAGGTTGTGGGTTCAACCCTCCCGCAGAAGGAAGGAATGAAGGAGGAATGCATCTACAGAAAGTTTTGCACTGGAAGACTCATCAGACAGATCACAGAACCACAGCAATAGAACTGGGACAGTTTTAATAGCCACCAATTCAAGACTAATTTATATCAAGCGCAAGTACCTGAAAAAAATATCTGTTCTTCCAACAGCCTATATCTATACCTTTCCCTGCCATGTTTTGATCTAACAAATAACAAAGCTTCTCAAGACAAGGTGTATCTCACAGTGTCAGATTCAAAAGTTGTGACATATATTCATTTCTTTTAAACTTTTTCATCCAAATCAGAAAAGGTTATAAAGGTCATTAATTACAAAGGGAAATTTTTTAAATGTAGAAGTGAAAACCTGACAGACACCATCTCAACCAAGAGATCAAGTCATATTTACCAATAAGACAACACATCTCTATCATGTACCTCCTTATACAATGCACTAAGGGTGTGACTTTACCTCTGCAATGTTCGTGTCAAAAGAACTTAACTCAATTTAATCATGAAAGAACACCAGACAAATCAAAACTGAGGGACAATCTACAAAGTAATTAGCCAGAACTCTTCAAAAATATCAAGGTCATGAAAAACAAATAAAAAAGAACTATCACAGAGTGGAAAACTAAGAAAACATGATAATTAAACACAATGTGAGATCCTGTACTAGATTTCGAACCAGAAAAAGAACATCAGTGAACAATTGATGAAAAGCCTGGTTTCCATAACTGCATTCTGGATATATGAAATTTTGGGATTAGGGGACACTGGGTAAAAAATACATACACAGGAACTTAACTGGACTACTGCGCTTTTTTTTTTTTTATTCTAAAATTGTTTCAAAGTAAAATGTTTTAAAAAGTGATTTCAGGGGCTGGGGCTGTAGCTCAGTGGCAGAGCACTTGCCTAGCATGTTTGACACACTGCGTTCAATCCTTGGCGCCACATAAAAAAAAATAATAAAAGCAAAATAAAGACGTGCTGTCCATCTACAACTACAAAAAAAAATTAAAAACAAGTGATTTCAGGTGAAAGACAACAGGTATAGGGTTACGTCTAATGTAAAAATGTGCTGCTCCCTCCAATAATCATGTTTTATAAAACTTAACTGAAAATGAGGATTAAACTGTAATAAATTATAATTATTCATTAAGAGTCTATGAATGGATAGACTGAAAAACACAATAACTTCCTCTACACCACAAAAGTTTCTGTAGATAAATGACCTGTTGTATTTTCCCTTGTATTCTTTTTAATTCATCTTGACTTACGGTTATTTAAGATCTACTACGGGTACATAATGGTGCTAAGGCCTGATAAGATTTTAAATATCCCAACAATTTGTGTTTCCCAACAAGACTGCAAGTTTTATGATGGCAACATGTTTATATTACTCTTTAAGAAACTATATCAGACATGGGAAAAACTGAAAAAAAAAAGAAAGGCTTTTAATTGTTGAATTAAAGACATTATGAACAGTGTTCATACAAACCTACAAACTAAGAGCTTGAAAACATCACCACTGATATTTCCACTGAATTCTATCTGTAATGCCTTCTACTGTCCCTTACTATTTAGACACTTCCAATTTTCTAGGCTAACTCAAGAGAACCAAATTATTAAAAGAGGAACACAACTGGAAACTAACCATATGAATATAAAAGCAATAATGCTCAAAAGGAAAAAATAACACTTAAATAAAATTGCACTGAGGACTACTTCATCTATCTCCATATTATTCCCCAAAAAGGTTCTGTTTCCAGAGATAAACATTGGAAGTTTATTGAGGGAGACTGTAATAAATTACTTTGTACTTTGACGCTGCCATTAACTTCTGTCTGCCTCTTGTAGGGCTACTTCTGGGTTATATTCCAGGGAGTTGGAGTTGCTAGATAATCAGAGTTGTTATAATCATGATCTACCTACAAAACGACCATAAAAAGACGTTAAAGTTACAAAAGAATAATGATAAGAATAAAAGATTCTTGCCAAGCACGGTGGCACACACCTATAATCCTAGTGGCTTGGGAGGCTGAGGCAGGAGGATACCTCGTTCAAAGCCAGCCTCAGCAAAACCGAGGTACTAAGCAACTCAGTGAGACCCTCTTGCTAAATAAAATATAAAATAGGGGTAGGGATGTGGCTCAGTGGTTAAGTGTCCCTGAATTCAATCCCCGGTACCCCCCAAAAAAAGACTCTTTCCACCACAACAAATATATATATAGGAGATTTGGACTAGTGCTGCAAGAAAACCAAGACATATACATCTGCATGTACATATATATGTATATGTTTATTTTTATTTTACTTCTCTTTTTGTTACTAGGGATTGAACCCAGGCGTGCTCTACCACTGAACTACATCCCCAGTTCTTTTATTTTTTATTTTTAGATAAGGTCTAAGTTGTACAGGGCCTTGCTAAATTCTGAGGTGGCCTCAAGCTTGCAATCCTCTTTGCATCAGCTTTGCAAGTTGCTGGGATTCTAGGTGTGCACTACTAGAGTACGCATTTATAATATGCATTTATAATATGTTACATAAATATCAATGTACTTTCCTTCCTCTCCAAACTGCCATACTCGCTCTCACTTCCCAAACTGGTATCCTGCGAACTAAATTCTACAAATATTTATTGACTATCCTCTATACACAGGACTCTATGCAAGGAACCTGTGATGTATAAATGTGAAAGCTGGCTCTTGCTATAATCAAGTGAAGAAGACTGACGAACATACACCTGGGAGAATTGAGGCTCTGGTGAGATGCTATGGGTAATCTGGAATTCAGACTCACCCATATAAATGCCTACTCATTACCTATACTAAAATGAACCCACATTGAAATCATCTTCCCAAGCATCTGCTTCCCTTTCAACACTGCCCATCCCAGAGCTGGACAACAGGATCTACCCTGTCATCCAAAGTAGATACTTTAGTGTCCATGCTGATTCCTCCACCTCACTTTCCTCTCTCAAGCATTCTCTCCAAATTCACTCTAGCTAAATACACATAATCACCTCCCTCCTCCTACCTCACAGGCCACTATTCTAGGTCAGATTACTGTGATGTCTCATAAATGCAACAGCCTCTAAGAGACCCTTCTCCTTCAGGTTTACACCACTCAAATGAACTCACATTGCAAAGTGGCTAAAATAACAGCTGATAAATTTGCATGTCTGCCTACATTCTTCAAAGAGGCCTCTCCAGTCTCTCAGATTCTGTGATCCAACACCTTAAACTTAACTCCTAAAATGTCCCACGTTACTCCTTGATTCTTGGAAATACTCTACCTGAAACTCTACTCAGCATTCTCTATCCCTTATCCAACTAGTTTCTATCCATTATTTGGATATCATCCCCTTCTGCATCCCTCCATAATCTAAATCCAGGTTAAGTGGTTATGCTGAACTTTTTTTTTTGCTTTTAGGGTACCAAGATTCCAAGTTACCTTTTTATTTCAATGGACTCATTTGTCTTAAGTCTGCTCCCTAGAAACTAGGATGGCTTGGCCAATCTCATATTGCTACCCAGAACTTTAAATGCTATAAAAAATTGTCACAAGTTAGCAGGAGCAGTAAGAGATTTCCCAGTAGCAAAAGAGTCAACATTACAGCAACAAAGATGGTAATATATCTAGGAGCAACACTGCTAGTGGCAAAATTTTGATCAGACTAGTTATGGAAAATGACCTAGGTTATGGTCTCAACCACCCAGCCTCTTTTGGATCCTATCAAACCTACTTCTCCAGTCCTACCATCAATTCTGAAAGCTACTGCAGGAATTAGTATTTTGAGTTAGGTTTCAAGGGCTGGTATGTAATTCACTTGATGGAAGGGACATCTCCCCAACATTTATTCTAAATATGCTTGTTTTATTACAGAAGAACTCTATCCTTAATAAAATAGGTTAGAGTTCCCAATAAATTTCTCTCCTGAATAAGCCAGCCAGAGTCCATTTCCACTGCACTAACATCGGACTGCACTGCCAACGCCCGTTTGTTGTGTCTATTCCCCACTACCTCGATCCTCATTTTACCCTAGTGCAGTGGCTGGCAAAAAGCAAGTAAGAAATGTTCATTGAATGAATTACTTAATTCCACTATTAATCAGTTGAAAGAAAGGAAAACTCAGTGGAGGGTCACCTTTCATGCCTAAACACCCAATGTCAACTACTGCCGAGGGTGTCAAGATGCCAATTAGAACTACCAGCCTATTCTTTAACTCAGGATTTATAAACCAGAATTCTTATCATCTTGAATAACAAACCTCTTTGGGGGTAGTGGGGGATAAAGGAGATTGAACCCAGAGGTGCTTTACCCCTGAACTACATCTCAGCAGTCCTTTTTAAAAGTTGCCTTGAACTTGCAATCCTCCTGTCTCAGCTTCCTGTGTCCCTGGGATTACAGGTGTGTCCCATGGCACCTGGCACAAACTACTTTCTTAAAGATGATGACAGAACTTATGAGGATTCTATTTTATTCAAGAGTTCTTTGTAATAAAACAAGCATATTTATAATCGATATTGGGGAAATGTCCCCTCAATCAAGTGAATACACACTACTCCTTGAAACCTAACTCAAAACACTAATTCCTGCAAGTTTCTGCCACTCCTCACTAAGCAGTGATGCTCCCAAATCTGTATTACAGCACTTAAGAAAGATGTATTTATTGATATGCCTGTCTCTTTAACCACATCTCAAAATCACTAAGGGAAGTATGTTACAATCTCTAGCACCTAGAATACTATCTGGAATAAAGAAGGAACTAATCGTCCGGAAGTCAAGCCTTTTTGGTTTGCTTTCAGAGGTACCAATGTAACCCCGTCCTATCTTTCTTTCAACTTTTCTGTAAATACAAACTATTCCAAAATAAAATTTTTTAAAAGGCACCAAATTCAACTATTATCAGACATCATCACACTTGCCATACATGTCAAAAGACATCAACTAACTACTAGGGAGCACTGCCTTGTGCCAGTAAGTTAATAATTTTGCTTGTAACAAACTTAAAGAATCACACCTGGAGATTCGTACCCCAACACAAATTCTGGTCAAATTATTTAATCTGAAAGTTTGTATAAAGGGAACACTTTTATAAGGCTGCTGTGCTACATGAAATACACGGACTATGTCAAATGGCATTTGAGCTCTTCTAATAACGTTTTAATCAATGTTAGTTCCCTTCCCTACAGTGTTCCAACCGGACTAACACCTCAAAACAGAAGCATACTGTATATGGCCCACTTGGCACGAGTTATAACTCAATACACCATTAGACTATGATTACCGATGAAATTAAGAAATCCTACAAGTGTCCATGGCTGCCAGCCCTGCCAAGATGTCCTGTTCCACGGGGCTGGGGCTGTAGCTCAGTGGCAGAGCGCTCGCCTAGCATGTGTGAGGCACTGGGTTCGTTCCTCGGCAGCGCATAAGAATAAATAAAACAAAGGTCCATCTTCAGCTTAAAAAATTCGTCCTACTCCAGAACCCATCCATGAAAGAAATGGGCCGCTCAAAACCCAACGCGACCGACAGGGGTCAGCAGCTTCTGCCGCCGTCTCCGACTAGCTGCAGAGAGGGCAATCAGGCCCGGGCTCGTGGGCTGCAGCGGGAGTGGGCAGCCGAGACCCAAGGCCAGCGCCGCCCGCGGGGCGGCAGCCCGGGCTCGGCGCGACCTCGGGAGGCCCCAGCCCCGGGCGCGGGGGCGCAGCGCGGCAGGCGCAGCCGCCCGCCCGCTCCTGGGTCGCCAACCAGAGGCGCGAGGGGCTCGGGGAGCCACGGGGGCAGGCGGCCGGCGGCCGGGACGCCGCTACCAGAGCTGCACACGGAGCCCCGCGGCCTGCAGTTGGGCGCCGGCTCCTCCCTCGGGGGCACCGCCCAGGGGTCGGCGCCGGGGTGCGCGGAGGGTGCGGGGCTGGCCCTGCGCTGACGGCCGGCGCGGCGGGGGAAACCGAGGCCCGCGGCCCCAGGCGCCTGCGAGAGCGCCAGCCCACGGACGGCGGGGCGCGAGGCCGTCGCGGGGCCAGCCTGCGAGGCCAGCAGGCGGGCGCGCAGGGACGCGGCGGGCGGCGGGCGGCGGGCGGCGTGCGCGAGCGGGCGAGCGGGCGAGCGGGCGGGCGAGGGTGTGTGTCCGGGCGTGGGTCTGGGCGGGCGTCGGGAGGGAACGGCGGCAGGGAGGGGCGGAGGCGGGGGGAGGGGGGAGGAGAAAGAGCGAAGGGCCCTGACGGGGCTCCGGGCGTCCAGCGGCCCGGCCCCGGGCCCTCAAGCCACCGCCCCCAGGCCCCGCACTGACGCTGGACGGTCCCCGCCTCCAGGCCCCCCGCCCCGCCAGAGAATAACTTACCTGTTTGCCGACAGAATCGCTCCTGCTCGCCCCTCTGACTGACTCCTCCGGCTCACCGTCTTCCCTCTGGGAGGAAGAGGCGGGATTTCCTGTTTCTCCTTTTAGCGACTTCCGGCCGTTCCCAGGGCGACTCTGGTGGATGGAGCACCGGACACCACAACCAAAAAGCAAGACCTTTCAACTGTTCTAGTAAAACCTACGTTCACTTCCTTCTTTGTTTCCCCGAGTGGCCGACGGCTCCTGTTGTCGACTTGTTTTTAGCCCAGCAGCTCTTTCCGGAAGTCACCCAAAGATGATACAGGAAGTCCCACCCCTCCCCGAAAGAAGGAAAACGGAAAGCCGAAAGAGTCAATCTAAAAGAGATGCGGTTTGGGCTCTCAGACGGGTGTCTGGTGCGGAGGACCGCCGGGATTCCCAGGAGGTGCCCAAGCTGGCTCTTCCCGGGCCGGTCCCGCCTCCTTCCTGCCGCATCCCTCCGCCTCGAGGGCGGCGCCGGAAGCTCCAGGAGGACCGGGATCTCTGTGCCCGCCTCGCCGCCTCGGGCTCTGAGTTACAGGCTCGCGACTAGGCGGCTTCGCTGCCGCACCCGGGGGCAGCGGATCTGGGGACGCAGACGGGGGCCTCGAGCCGAGCGCCGATGCTGGCGTGGGAGGCTGCGTGGCGGTGAGAGCTGAGGACGGTCCCCTAAGCACTTTTTCGTTGAATGGACGTTAGGGGTACAGAGCTGGCCCGGTCCAGGGTACAGGAGCCGCTTCCCCGCGGCGTCACCGCCCCCACGGGCCTGCAGTTTAGAACCTTTTCTCCCGAAACCCAGTGCGGGCCGGGGAGCGTCACAGCGCTGCTCGCCGCGACGAGGACGCGCACGGGCGGCCGCCTGCGTGGGGTCCTCTGACACGGGGGTTCTAACTTCGGACTGTAACGCGGTGCTCTCGGAACGCATGCAGGAACAGACCCTTACCTTCCTCGGTGCAGTGTGCAGGGAAGTTTTCAGGGCGCCTTCTGGTTGAATTGTCATTGTGATCCACATGACTTCTCATATCCACAGGAGGGAACTGCGATGCACAAGTCAAATAACTATCCCCAGATCACAAATGTAGTAAAAGTGGAGCTCAACTCCAGGAGGATCACAAGTGTGAAGCCAGTCTGGGCAACATAGGAAAACCACGTCTCAAAATTTAATAATGGTAAATTAATAACATATGTCGAGCTAGGCATATGCTAAATGTTTTACATATAGTACCATTTTGCTACCAACAACCCTGTGACAACGATGTTCTCATTCTTCCTGTATGCCCAAGGACACTAAGGCTCAGACTTTCCCCAAGGCTATTTAACTGGTAGGATCTGGAGTCTGGATTTGAATCCAAAGCCATTGAATAGATCTGTAGATCTTCACAAGTGGTTTCCAATTTGCAGCCCTTTAGAATCACCTTAGGAGCAGTCCCAATGACCAAGTCATATCTGAAGTAAGTAAATTAATTAATTGTGTTAGCTTTGTTTCCTGGCGGCAGTGCAGTTGTTATACAGCACCTTCAGCTGTCAGCAATGTTTTTAGGAGTGATCCCAGAGCCAGGTGTAGGCAGAAACAAGTAAATGAAAGAAGATCCTCCAGTGATTCCGATGTGGAGGGGAGTTTGGGAACCACCAGCCCTATGTTGTGCTGTCTCTTCAGGCAGGAAAGTAAGCCACAATCCTCTCTTCCCAGGTCAAGAGTAGGAAATGATACTTATAACAAGAGTAGGGAATGAGGATCTCATTCCCAAGAGACCCTCTTCTCTTCTTCAAGAGTTCTATCTTCAGGTAACTCATTTTGAGTTTCCTTTTCACTGTTCTTACCATTCTCCAGCTAAAAGTCTCACTGGAGGTCCATCCCAGCAGGAAAAATGAGCAACTAGACCATTTCAGAAGTTTTAAATTCGTGGTCAATGATGTTTTCCCCAATTAAAAAAAATAATGCAAGGAGAAAGTTAGATTTAATTGCCTTTTTTAAAACCAATCATTCATACTCAGCTAGAATTTAGGGAACATTCAGTTTCTGGCCTCATTTCCTTTAATGTTACAATTTTTTATTTTGAAATTTTTCAAACTTAGAATAAAATTGAAAGAAAACTACAAAGAATTCCCAGGGTCCCTGCACCCAGATTCTATAATTGTCCACATTTTGCTCTCTGCTTTATGGTTTAATGCATATTTTTACTGAATCATTAAAAATACATAGCAAATGTTATTCCATTTTATTTCTAAATGTGTCAGCACACATGTCCAAAGAACATGGATAGTCAGCCACAAAACAATTACCAAAATCATGAAAATAATGATAAACTATTTTTTTAAATTTATTTGTATCGTAAACAAATGGGATACATCTTGTTTCTCTTGTTTGTACATGAAGTAGAGGCATACCATTTGTGTAATCATACATTTACCTAGGGTAATAGTTTTTGATTCATTCTGTTAATTTTTTTTATAAACTATTTTTATACTTGGTCTTAGCCAAAAGTCTGAGGAGCAATATGAAAATAACAGAATACTATTTTTATGTAATAATCTGTTATGTTTGTGTCACTGTGACCAAAATACCCAACAAGAACAACTTAGAGGAGAGAAGTTTTGGGGGCCTCATGGTTTAGAAATCTTGAGTCCCTCAGTAGCTGACTCCATTGCCCTGGGCCCAAAGTGAGGCAAAACATCACTGCAGAAGTACATGGTGGAAGAGCACTGCCCCCTCATGGCAGCAGAAAATACGAGAAGACCCAGAAGGAGCATCAGAGAAGAGAGCTTTTGGGGAACACCTCATAACCAAACCATAATTTAATGAGATCTTACTCAGATTTTATACTCATTTTTACCTTGTTCTATATTTTTTACATAATTTAAAGAATTTCCAAAAGGGGTTGTAGATTAAGCACAGAGAAATAGTACAAGGGAGGCCTTAGTCCAGCTGTATTATTAAGTGTTAATAACACTCCATTGAAGGAGACTACTGGAATGGATTAAAAAGCAAATCAGCCATCTGCTGTCTGCAGGAGATGTTTTTTAAATAGATGTATCAATGTGTCTTCTGGCCTCCATTTGTTTTGATGGACACTCATCATTCATGTCTTTGCTCCCCTTTGTGGTTTCCCTATATGTCACTTGTCATTTTTCTCAGCTTTAGAGAATTTCTCTTTACTTTTTGTTTTCAGAAGTTAATGATGTGACTAGAGATAATATTCTGAACTGTTAAAATCTGAAAATATGTCTTTCATCAGATTTGGAAAATTAAGGACCATTATTTCTCCAGACATATTTCTTCCCATTTTTTCTCAGTGTCTCTTGGTCTCCACTTAAATATATATCTTTTAATAATGTACTAAGTTCACTGAAACTCTGTCCTTTTATGTTTTGTTCTTGTTTTTGTTTTCATTCTCTTTTCTCTATGACGCTCAGATTGGATAAATTCTATTGATCTGTCTTCCATGTTCCCTGATTCTTTTTTCACCTCCAACCTGTTAAAACCATCCTGACATTTATTTATTTCAGATATTTCATGTATAATTTCTCAAAATTCTATTTAAATTTTTCTTATAATTTCTGTTTATCAAATGAGGAGAGTTTTTATTTGTTCATTTACTATGGGCATTATTTTCCTTTTTATCCTTGAACACAGTTATAATAGCTGCTTTGAAATTTTGTCTGCTGATCCAATGTCTGGATCATCTTGGGTTAATCTTCCTTAATTTTTCTCTTGATTATGATTCTTGATTTTTTATTTCTTAAATATCTAGTAATTTTTAATTGTGCCATAGACATTTGAAAAATACAAGGTAAAGTTGCCCAATTCCAATATGCTCCTCTTGTGAGCATTGAAGGGTTTTTAACTGTTCTTATTGTTCATTTGTATGGTGTTAACAAGCAGTTGTGGTGATATTCGTTCCATACCTTGTCATGGTAAGCAACTCTCATTTTGTGACTTTAGCCTTAGCTGGAAAGGTTGAACCTGCCTCGCACATCATCCAGGCATCATCCAGGGGTTTACACAGAGAGTGTAAAATGTGGCATTTCCTCTCTGTGGCTCTCTTCTTTCTAAGACCCCACCCCTTACTTTCATCTGCTGTTGTGTCCCAGAACTCTGCCTTCTGCTTCTGCAGGTATGGCTGCACATAGACATTCTGGTTTGTTTGTTTGTTTGTTTTGCAGTGCTGGGGATTAAACTCAGGGCCTTGTGCTTGTGCTTGCAAGACAAGCACCCTGCCAACCGAGCCATATCCCCTACCCTAGACTCCTTCATTTCTTATAATTATTTAAAATGTGAAAGGAAGCATTGGTCATTTTTGGTGACAAGTCATCTTTTATGACTAATTCACTTTAATGGTGTCACTTAAAGTTCTAATATCTTTTAAATTAACATTTTTGTTATTACATTCAAATGCCTACTTACAATAACAGAATATGCTATGAAAAGTTAAACACCCACACTGGAATGTTAAATCTTAGCTTTTTCTGAATGCTGTTTTGGCAAATTTCACTGTGGGAGGTGAGATGATTTAAAACTTGATATTTTCTATTATAGTCAAAGACATAATTTCTCTGACATCGTTTTTCATTTAGAATGAGGAGGTACCCTAGAATAATGTTTTAAAATAAAAATTTGTCCTCATAATGACAATTTTTCAATTCTATCCAAACTAAAATAGCTCAGAAGCATTTATTTACTTATCATAACTGTTAAGAAATTATAGTCATTACACCTATCATCACTTCTATATTATACTAGAAAAATAATAACCATTTTTTTTTCTTCAGAAGATCTCATGTTTTCCTGTCTTTGTACTTCCTTAATTAATGGAACCTTTGGACAGCTGAAGAAAGTGCAGAACATCCCAACCTAGCCTCTGCACATGCCTCCCACCCTCAAGAATTTCCTTTCTGAAGAAGGATACTTTTGTCAACATAGTGAAGAAGAGGATCATGCTTCTTACTTGCTAAGTGTGCTACCACGTAGACTGTGCCACTGCAGAGCTGGGTGATGGAAGAGAAGGAACAGTACAAGTATTAGGCCTTGGTTTAAGTTAACTTATGAGAGTTAGTGGTAAATCAAGACCTAAAATCATGAGTGTGTTCCTCAGCCATTACATGTTCAATTAATATTCAAATTTAAATTGAAAATAACACTAAAATAACATTATGTATACATTTAAAACTTGACATCTAGAGTAGTTTAGCATACTATCTGCTAAAATAGTACTTAAAAATCATTTGTTCCCATTGTCAAACAGCTTGAGGATTTATTTTTAAGTGACAGTAGTTATCAATAGAAGTGAGAAATCAAATAGAATAGCATTTATTTTCTTTCACGAGCTTCTTATTCCTCTTCGAAGAAATTTGTTAAGCATGTATTACAGATTATGCATGGTGCTTGGTGCCTAGAGGGTGCACATTCTTCTCAGCCCAACATGTCTCCCTTCAGGATGGCGGAACAGTGTTATGCAATCATCTGATTACTCAAGAGAAATATGTGTGTAAAATCTGCCAGTAGTGCAATGTTGGCATTCAATTCAAAATTATTTAGGACATAGTGAAGGCCACATCAAACAATGGTGAAGGTTCCATGTTGGGGTCACAGACTGCTGGTCTGTGGTTCATTGAGCCAAAAAAGTTGCCCCTGCCTGGGGGAGTTGCACAGTGAACAGCATGGACACCAACATGGCCTGTTGTATGTGCCTTCTTGCATTACTAACTGCTCTCAAGAAGATTTCAAACTAAGAGTAAAAAGACAGCCCAGAAAAGGGAGAGCAGCCCTGGAGGAGGAGAATCCAAAAGCTGTAACTGGAGGATCAAGATATTAGTGATCAGCATCCAGAACCTACTATGTGCAGCATACTCTGCTGGATACCTGATGTTCTCACTTGGAAAGGGAAGGTTCTGCTGTCATAGAGCTGCAAGTTGACTAAGGGAAAGGTAGATGCACAAAAATTACGAAAGTTCCTGGAAGCATGCAGATGGATTGTACAAGTGTTGAAATCTTCATTCATTTCATCACACGTTTCCTGAGGACATAAACATACCTAGAATTTTGAGATATCACAATAAACAGAACAAACATGGTCTCTACCCTCATGGATTTTGCAGTTTAGCAACAGAGCCAGCAACTTTTAAATTGTACAAATGTGTGCTTAATTACAATTATAATAAATGCTCTAAAGGAATTAAGGAGAATATGACAGTATAATAGAGACACATAACTTGGGGTGAACCAGCAGGTATTTCCCAAAAAAAATTACATCTATGCTGAGATCTGAAGAATAATGAGGAGTTGGGAATATTAGTCGGATCCATCAGGCAGTAAGAGAATTCCAGGAAGGGGAGGAGAATCAGAGAAGGCTCCAAGGTGGCTCTTGGTTGTTGAGATAGAAGGATTGGAAAGATGGAGTATCAGGGCCCATCTAGGAAGGAAGAGCAAAGCCAGAAGAGTAAGCCAAGGTCAAATTGTACAGGACTGTAGACCCCTGAAGTCTCAGTCTCCATCCTGAGACCTCATGGTCGACGTACCAGGGCTCGTTAGAAGGACTCTGAGGTTGCAGTGCAACATACTGTGGAGAGGCACTGTCAGGGAAGCAGAGGGACAGTTTTGCAGTAGCCCAGAAAAAGCTGTGGAAGTTTTGACTTATGGGACATGAGAGGTGACAGTGGGAATAGAAAGGTGATATGATCCTACAATATGTACAATCAGATAAATGAGAAATTACACTCCACTTATGTATGATCTATCAAAACATGAATGTATTCTACTGTCATATACAACTAATTAGAACAAGTAAATTAATTTTAAAAATGGTGACTTGAGAAATGGAGTTGACTGGTCTTGATAGTGTGTTGGATTTGAAAATACAGTGTGTTGAAGATTTAGAACTCTGCCCACAGTCCAGTTGCCAAGATGGAGACCCCCCAAAAAGGAAACAGATTTGGGAATGGGTGGAGGTTTCTATTTAGGATGAGTAGTGTTTCATGAAGCAGGCAGAAGGATCAGTGGGTCTGGTTTTCAGAAGAGGGGACTGCATTATCATTCAGCTGACACAAAGGCCATGGGAGTGATAAACACATGAGGAATAAGTGTCCAGTGAGCAGAAGCCTTCAACCATCCTCAGTGTGTCTTTGCTCACTCCCCTCTCCCAACTCAAGTGCAGAGTAAGGGTGTCACTGACCAAGGTTCTCATACTGTCTGACGGACACCTAGGCAAGGTTTCCAACCCATTGCATTTTATTTTTGAATACAGCATAGCACCAAAAACATTCCCAGTCATCATTATTTTATGCAAGAGCATCTACAATTGATGTCCATAATCTCTATGCTTCATCACAACAGTGACATGTTAGTACACTATTTCTACCAACTAAACTGGATGCCTTGTCCTCCTCCAGTACAATCAGGTCCCCCCTCTGATTGATATGACACAACAGACCCCTAAGTAGACTGGGTGGTCATTTTAACCCATGTGCATATATTTCTTGGATAAATTTTTAAACCAATATTTAAATGACTCTCCTCCAACTTTTTTTGCCTCCTAACAACTGGCAAATTAGTTTGACCAATAACTAAGGAGGTTTCTTGTATCCCTCTGAATGTAACGAGATTTGTTGATCCTTTTTTATGACTCCCACACGTCACAGCTAGATCAGGGTAGCTATGAGGCTTGGAATTGGGTGAAAAACAGGAAAGGAGAGCTAGGGAGACCCATCCTGACCCTGAGTGGCAGCAAAACATGAACTCTGAACTCTGACACTCCAGGGTTGGAATCTCCTAGGTTCAACACCCTCAATAACCATCCATCCTCCTTCCCTTCATTCCTGGTGATTGAATAATAACAGAGGCACTCCTGGTCTCAGGGATTCTACAGCAACGAGAATAAGCAAATACATATTATTGTTTAATGAGTTCATAAAATGTACATTGCATTGCCCAGAAATGGTTGCAACATATTTTATAATAAACTTTTGTTAATTGATTAATATGAACACTTTCTGCAAAACATAAATTGAAATCATAGCTCTTTTGCTCTGTTTATCCTCAGACACAATGTAAAATACCTCAGGTAGGTCCAACAGAATCTAAAATACCCCAAAATGCAGCATAGTCTGGAGAGCACAAACTGCAGAATACCACAAAATAGCAGGTGCCTGCCAACACTCAATAGCAGGGTTTGATGTTCCCTAGCATCAGAAAAGATAGGGCAGTTGGAAGTCCCCTGCTTCCAAAGTAAACCCTAAATGGAATCTTCGATGAATTTCCCTTAAAAGGCTGATTACCCCAGTTTGATCCTATATAAACTGAGTCACTGACCACATGGTTCATTCGTTTTCAATGTGATGCAACTAGTTTTAAAACTTACATTTAAAGGACCAACAGAGACATGGAAAAAATTGAAAGTAAATGTGTTATATTTTGTTTTTATTTGGAATCATGAGAGAAAACATTTTTAATAAACCCTTAAATTCTTCACTATTAATGTGATTTAAATAATGAATTTATAAATATTGAATTGATTTATTTACATATACTTGACTATAAAAAATTAAAAAATTCCTTTGTGTTTACACCATCAAACCCAATCAAGCCAAACAAGATGGTTAACTAAAATGATTAATAAGTGTCGCATTAGTTGATGGCTTTAAATTTAGAACACGTTACTGATGTCAAGGTTGATTAGTTCTCTACCTAAAACTGATGCTATTAAAAGCTTTGAGCAATTTAGATATAGTCATTGAGTAAAATTCCAATGGAGTGAGAGAAATTCTATCAGGGTTGAGTTTGCTCTGAGGATATACCCATGTGCAAAAGTTAGTGAGAGGACCTTTACTGACAGGGTGGGAAGAATATGAGGCAGAGGAGCTAATCAGGTGACATCAATCACAGTGAAGGTTGAGAAGCTTAGAATAAGAGAAAAACTCCTCTTTGCACACAGAATCCCAAATTGCATAAGGGTATGAATATTAATCATTTCAGCTTCAGAACTTTTCAAGAAGCAGGAGAAAATAAATGAAGGGGAGGAAAGAGGTTAATACAGCACCATGCCTTAGTAACTCCTCTAAAAATGAACCCACAGGGAAATCACAGTAGTCAGTGGTAGAGACCAACATTTTTATTAATAAGATAAAAGGAAAGTGCAGGCAGAGAAACAGTGATGTAAGTACTAACAGTCACTGGATGGAACGATTATGTGTCATGGGCGTTTTAGGACCTAAAAGGAAACTGGAGGGATTATGCCCATCACCTTGCAAGGTGAGAGTCTAACTCTCTGAAGAATAGTGCTACTCATGCTTGAAGGGTAGACTGAATCCAATTGCAGGACTACTGCACAGGACTCAGAGAAATGAAGGTGAAGGCAACTGGGAGTTTAGGAAGGCAAGTGGTAGGGATGTTAAACCATTTCAGTGTCTTCAAAATATTGTATTCCTGGTTCAAACGTCCCAAGTTCATTTCAAATGAGAGTGAAAACATACTTGATTGGACCAACATTCTTTGGATGTTCAGATGTCATCTCTGCTAAGGGGTGTGGGAGGGGATCTGTCAGTGGGTCAGGTAGTACTAGAAGTTTCTACTGTTGAGAATGCAACTCAGCCATCTCCAGGAAAAAGGCAGCAAACAACTTGGACCCCTCTATGTAGTTACACCTAACAAAAGGAAAAACAAAGATATACTTTGTTATAATGACCAAACAGAGAAAAGCATTCTAACATTTAGACAGGAAGATTAGATAATATGAATTCAATCAGAGTGTTGGACACTATTCTGAGATTCCAGAATGAAAGGCACTTGATGACTTCTGTGTCAAAATGCCATTATTATTAAGAAAAATGGGAATCCATCCTGGGTCCAAATCCAAAAAAAAAAAAAAAGTCCATTGGTTTCTTATCATTGACATGACCTGAATCTCAGAGCAACACATTATCTGGTTTCTTATTAGTCTGGGAGACTTAGGAGGTTTGTGTAATCTGCCAGTAATAAATGTGTCAAACATACTTAAATACCCTTTGCTGTGGACTGAATGTTGTGACTCCCAAAATTCACTTGTTGAAGCCCCAGTCCCCAGTGTGACTGTATTTGGAGGTGGGACCTTACAGTCAGCAGGGTCAGCCTTAATCCCCAGTGCTGGTGCCCTTAGACGGAGGAAGAGACACTGAGCTCACTGGCTCCTTGGCACTTTCCCTCTCCTCTGCTCCTCCATTCCACCATGTGAGGATACAGAAAGAAGGTGGTGCCCTGAGAGCCAGGAAGAGAGGCCTCACCAGGAGCCCAATCATCTAGTACCTTAACCCAGGACTTCCCAGCTTCCAGAACTAAGAAAATGAATGTCCCTGCATCTGGTGTTCTCCACTGTCACACAAGATGAATGGGCCTGCCCACATGCACCCCTGGGCTTGTGCGGCAGGACCCAGGTCACAGAGACCTGCTGACCTGTTGATTTTCTCATTCTGAGAGTGTTCCCCATCATCGACAGCCCCCAGCGGAAGCATCATTACGCTCTTTTGGATGATGTCCTGGAATATTTTGGCAATTGGAATGGTTGACCCATCCCGGATCATATCTGGTTCTACTCCAAACACTGAAACACAGAAAAAAGAAGGCAGTGGAATACATGACAGGACCAACCCCTACTAATCTCAAATGGAATTATTTGCTTTATCTTTATTTTTCTTTTTTCCTTTTTTCTTTGCCATTTTTAACATTAGATTTGGTGGCCAGGGTGTCAGCTCCTCAATATCATGCAACTTCTGTTCTAAAATGAGCACAGCAGTCAAGAAGAAACCTGTGAATTCCTTCTTTACAATTACATACTTAAAAAACTTTTTTTGAATTTCAGTTTGAACCAATTTTAGAAAAGTTTAGAATTTAGAAAATTTGCAAAAATAGTACAGACAGCAGTCCAATACATCCCTAACTCTGCTTTCTAATGTGTTGACCCACAACTGTTGGGTGACCCACACCGATCGAGAACTGGACACTGACACAGACACATGTGCTGACATGCTTCAGGCCTCACAGAATCCCACCATCTTTCCCTCTTTCCATTCCAGCACCCAGTCCAGAATTCCACACTATGTTTATCAGTTTTATCATTGCTTCCCTGTAGTCTTTTCTAGTCTGTGACCATTTCTCAATATTTTGTTGTCTTTTGTGAACTCAACCTTCTTAAAGAATACACCAACCAGTTGTTTGGTAAAATGCTTATCAATTTGGGATGGTCTGATATTTTCTTGTCATTGGAAGAGGTCATGCATTGCTGGCAAGACACAAGACAATGTGCCCACTATAATGGTTTCTTCTTGAACTAAACACTATGGAAGTGGGACTTTCTTGGGTTTTTTTGTAACATATATACAAACAAATAGCTGTCCTCAACTCCCTCTGGAATGTCACAGTGTTTCTCCCAGTTTTCAAGGGATCCCATAAAATAGTTTCTGCTGCTACCCTCAGTTCTAGACAGAGATGACTTCAAACCCTCTAGCTCAGAGGACAATTTGTCAGTAATTGATTGGTCATAAAATATAAAACAAAGAAATGAGAGAGAGCATGCAACCTCTTCCTTAATCACAAAGCAAGGTGTGAGTGTGAAGGAAGTGATGTACCTTCTTAGCAGAACTGGTCCACACAGTGACCAAAAGAGGCACTCCAGCAGGAGCATGCCAGGCCCTTTACGGCTGTTAACCTTGACATTTCAAACATACGTCTCTGTTCAGCTGGCATGGTGCTCACCTTCTCACCTTCCTAACTGTTCTTCCTCTTTTCTTCTCTCTCAATTTTTATAAATAAAATACCTGCTAAATTGAGGCAGTAGGAATCATGACTTAGACAACTATGGCTCTGAGGGTTGGACTTGACCTCTTATTTTTCATGGCTATGTCTCTTAAACTGATGACCTCATTGGAGAACCAGGATCACAGTGAGCTCTGAGTTTCCAATTCCAGTTCTGCCTCTCTAGTAGTGTAGCCTCAGGCCTCACCTGTAGCTTTGTGCTATAGATCTGTATAAACACTTGTCAAGTTTGCCCAGCTCACTTCTGGGCACACCCCAAAACTATCCCCATGTTCAGACCCCCCCCCATTTCACTATCATTGGCAGGGTGTCCCTCTTGCAGTAGAAACCAACAAGATTAGGTGTTTCTTCCTCCCATCCTGGCATCCAGGACCCAGGCAAATTCTCTCTGCTTGTCCCATCATATGTATTGCCCAGGACTTTGAAGAACATAGAATTAAAATAAGCACCACCAAGGAAATGCCAAACAAAACCATACTGCCTTCCAGAGAAGCAACAAGGCCCTGTGAGATCATTGGTTTGGAGTTGGATGGACTATTATTGGATTTCTCATGTGTTTTCACTTTATACAACAAGTTCCTCTCCAGGAAGCCCTTCCATGGAGATCTCTCATGGCTCCACATGAGACCATGTCTCTCCAGGGCAGTTTGGTGTTTGCATCAGTCAGGGGGTCCAGCTGTGGGATTGGGAAGAAGTGAACCACACCCAAAGCAGAAATGAAAGGCAGAATCTATGTGGGAATGGGTCTGTGGTTAGAAATTCTCAGGGAAGACTTTGTGTTCATTCAAGCACAAAGATGGTCAAACCTGCACATGTGCCCCTGCCCACAGGGTTGAGCAGGGCTCTAGGGGAACAATGGCCTGTACGCAGTGGGGTTTATTCAGTTACTGCTTCATGCTGGTCCGAGGCTCTCACAGCCCCGGGAGAGCAGAGGCCCACAGGGCAGCATGTCCCCTAGCCCATTCCACCAGATTGTACCTTCTCTTTCATTTCTAACCCCAAGGATTTCCTTTCCTTCATATGTGTTAACCTGTTTTTGAATGAATTTTTACATGTTGGCCAATGTTTCCATGAGTTTTGCATCAAGAGGGTTTGAAGTTTTTCTAGGCCCTCATTTTCCCTAAAATTCAGGTCTCCAGACTTGAATTTGTACCCTGGATTTGCCACCAAGATGTGTGCCCTTCAGCAAATTACTTAGTCTCTTTAACCCCTAATGTCCCTGTGTGACATGGAGAGGGCAGCTGCATCACTCAAACCCTGGTGCCAAGCACCCTGTACATAGCAAGCCTTCAATGACGTGTTCTAGATACAGAGAAGAGGCAACCCCCCGCGTTTCAGAAGTGCCTGCTGATCCACCGTCCCACGGGAAGGACACCGGTTCCACTGTAAACTGGCAAGTCAGAACATCTAAGGCCCCACCTCTTTTGATGGCTCTTCCTGCTGCGAGATACTGAGTGTCGTTGATGTTTGCAGTCCACGGTTGAGATCCCAGAATCATGGAAGCGGTCATGCGGTTGGTGCTGTTCCTTTTGGAGAACACATCTTCAAGATGCTGCTTCACCTAGAAGGTGACGTTTCAACAGTATGAGTGAATGTCAGGTTCCACTCGCGCAGGGAAGTAGTCTCCCATCCCGGAGCCGGCCAAATTCCCAGCCTGACAAGCTGGAGCGCCAGGGTGCAGCGCCAGTGGGCAGGTTCCCCACATGGAGGAGAGGCCCTGGGCCCCACCCCAGGCAGCACTCGCTCTTCTTTCCCTCCTGCCCCTGTCCCTGCAAGCCCCAAGCCCGTCCCCGCCCCATTTGTACCACAGCATCTGATTCACAGTGGTATTCTAGTAACTTCTGTGAAAACTGTAACAGATACAAGTACAACTTCTCAATTGGAATGTCATTTTTTGAGGATTTATTAGCAACCTAGTGAATATTCTGGGAACTTTCTGAAAAGAGGGATCAATGCCAAGCCAAATTATGAAGGAGATCATTTCCGCATCCCTCCTTCCCTTGCCTCTTTCCCATGCTGCTATGGAAGTCCTCCCAGGGAATATCCCGTCCTCTGGAACATTTCTTCCAGCCGTTCCTTCAGCAAATGTGTGTGCGCACTGGCATGTCCAGGGAGTGGTCCAGGTGCTGACTGAGCCACAGGAGGCCCTTCCCTGGTCAGTGCAGGTGTTGTAGAGAGAGGGGCCATGCACCCAGGCAAGGAGGAAGGGGCAGAGGGAAGGACACGGAGGGCATCAGCGCCATCTGGGCAGTGGAAGAGGATGACGGGACGCAGGGCCGCTGAGGGTCAGGCTGGGCTTTCTCTACTTTGTTAGACCAAATGGAGGGAATTGGATGACGGGCTGATAATTTAGACATATAACTCCTTCCAAATGATATTTTCATGAACATGACTGCTTTCGAACTGTTGATTTCAGACATCATGAGAAAACTAATGAGTGGGCCTGAGCTTGCTGGCTCCAGTCGAGCGTGAGCAGTTACTGACTCCATCTATGTGCAAAACCAATCTTGCCTTTATGGCTCCCATCTAATTTTTAAAAATTTCCCATTGCCACAACTCCTAATGGTTATGTATTGGACTACTATAATTGTGTATAATTGAGGAAAGAGATTTTTACCGAAAAAGACTGATGCTGGTTTCTTGATGTTTGTTTCAGCTCTTTTGTGTTAGATAAATGATACTTCACTGGTCACAAGTGGACTGCTCAGTGCACTGTGGTGTGTGGGACTCAGAAAAAGTGCTGCCAGGCACGGTGGCAAGGGATATTTGTTACCTGTTTTTCCACCACAGACACATTCATGTGAGGGACTAGGCGGATTGAAAATTTCCCGATCACCCGGCCGGGTATAACTGTTTTAGTTCCAGGCTCATCAAATGTGCCCTCGATCCCATGAATAGAAAGAGATGGGTACCGCCACAGATGCATTAGGACTTCCTCCTACATGAAAATACAAGCGTCCAAGAACATCAGTGAAGATTCAGTGGACTTACATTGTATGTCCCATCAGCATCTACACACCTGAGACCCACTCAGTGGAGTTAAATAGCACCTAACAGCTATGTCTGCAGCAGCAACACACATGGACTTCTCTCAGGACACAGGGCCTCTCTTCCTCTGTGGCCTCCCTTTGCTCACAACGCTGCCCACTGCCAAGGTCCACTCTTTGCCCAGGTTCTGTAGTTGGTCATTAATAGGCAGAAATGGAACTGTTCAGAAATTTGATTCAATTATATATTTCTATCCACAGTCATAGCAGTGATCACTTGTGTGCCACGTTCTTCAGAAGACCTCGAAGAACTCTTCAGAGTCAGAGCCACTCTCCTTTCCAGCTGTGGCTCTCCAGACTTAGTCTGGAGGAAGAAGTACACTTCATACCAGTGAACGCTACCTCTTCTTTCCGGCATGATTTTGCCCTGTTGGCAGTTTCTCCAGGAATCAGCCATAGCTACCAAACACCTTAGCAAGCATTTTGAAGAGCAGGAGAAAATAAAAGAGAATAAACAAAACAAAAAACTAAACTAAATTTGCCAGTTACCACAGCTGGGTCTCCAGAGTTCCCGAGTGCACGAAGGAAGCAGTGTTGTCTTGTAGATCAGTCCCTGGGCGGGACTGGCAGGAGCACGTTAGAAGCCTTGGAGCTGGAGAAGACCTGGGCTCTTCCCAATATCAGCAGCCAGGTTGCAGGCTGGCTTGGGAATTAAGTTAGTAAACCAGCTTGGAAAAGTATGGCTGTGCTGTTAGTCCTTGTCCATGTCTGAAGCCAATGCCTACGGGACCCCAGAAACAGTACTGGTTGGTCCAGATCACAGAAAGGTAGCTGTGAAAGTCAAGATCTGTTAGGAACATCACTAGGTTCTAAGATGTGCAGATTAGTGCCCTCTCGTGCTAATTAGACACTGGGAAATGTGAGTCATTATCATCACTCCTCTTTCAGACTTGCCATCTACTTGTAACCGTACCTTGGTATCAAACAGAAATTTCTCAACCTGGCTATTGTTCCGGTATTCTTCTAGGTCCAGATCAATGGCTTCATACACTTTTCTTTCCTCCTCCATAAGAGGAGCCACTTGGTCATAGATTCCAGGGATCAGAATATGACCTGAGGAGTCCACCAGGCTGCCTGCAAAGTGCATGTAGAAAACAAAGCAGATAGAAATGATGAGTGGGCCAGGCAACGGCTCTCCTGGTGACAGCTGGTCTCGTGACTGTCCCCGATCCCCCTAACCAAAGCCACTGGCAACAATGACACCCAAAAGCTAATAGTCAGAGGAAGGAGCCAGTCACCAGGTGGACTCAGCCAGAGTCAAGTGTGCTGGAGTGTCCACTTGCAAATACAGGGCTGGAACCATGGGTCTGTGATAGATTAAATCGGATGTGGTTCACCTGTGTTAAGTTCAAGTTCTCAGCTCTACTATTTGTATCATAAACAAGGTTAATTTTCAAATTCTATCTTACCCTGAGTTCAAAAGTAATATGTGTTCATTTTAAATATTTTTAAATACATACACATATGTATATATAGATATATACACAATAAACATAAAAAACTGAAAATTTCCATCATCCCTTCTCAACTGTCTCCCTACACCCCCATAAATAATAATAAATACTTCTCTTTAATCAGAAGCATAATATCCTTAAAGTCTACTCCATCATGACCACAAAATACTTTATTGTAAGTAAGCATATACACTGAACTGCTCTTTATGAAAAAGTTTGGGGATCAATTAGAATTTTTAAAAATCATCAATAAAATATCTATAAAAGAAGCACAAGCTGAGATTTAGTAAATACTGCTCACTCTTTGGAGGAAACACTTACCAAAAAATATTTGCAACCAGCAAATAAATTGATATAGATAATGCAAAAAATGTCTCCAGGGCAGCTGAATTCACCCTCAATCCATCTGAGGACTTTTATTCAAGTAAAGGCACTTCATAAATAAATGTTTCATATTCTCAATGTGATTCTAAGACCATGCCGGGGGAGGAACATGACTGAGAAACACTGTTTGAGGATCTTAGCTCATGTCTGCAATCTCAAGCCCATCATCAGCCCCCGAGCCACGCACGTGTGGATATGTATTTACTGGCCATGGCTGGGACGAGCAGACACAGAAGACCTCACCTTCCATCAACGAGGGCACCGTCTCTGGTCACAGGGGAACCATGTGAACAGAGCACCAGGGATCTTGGCTCTATGTAGACACAGGAAAACCAGCAGAGTGCCTGCCAGAATCTACAGTCAGAGGTTGGGTGACAGCAGTGGGTTTCGAAGCACAGGAAGCCAAGCCTGAGGCTTGAGGGTGTCAAGGTGGCAGAATCTGAAGGGAAGGAATTCCATTCTATTTCCACCAACTCCTCCTTCGCCCTCTCCCGGTCCCACAGCACTTCCCCAGACTTCTGTTCCTCTGTGACTGCACTACAGGATAGTGCTGCAGGCCACTGGGCTGAGCCCAGTGTTACAGAACCGCCCACTGTCCCCAGGGACGCACCGTCTGGTGAGTGATTCCCACCCCTCTGTCAGACCCCAGTCTAAGGATAAGTTGCTGCTGGAGGACTGGGACTGGTACCAAGGGTCCACCTCCTCTCATTTTCACCAAAACCATCAGAACATCACCAGTAATGCAACCCCCGAATCTTCCCTCGAGCATTCATCTCCAGACTCTGCCAACGGTGGCCTATGAAGGACAGAGCTGTGAGAATGACGAGATGCAGACCCTGCCCACCATCGGCGGGGAGACCAGGGCCCGGCAGACGTGGGCTGAGGAGGGAAGCTCTGAAGGGCAGCGTTGTAGTCAGCTTTCTCACTGCTCTGACTAAGAGGCCCAATCAGAACGACTTCGGAGGAGGAACAGTTGATCTGGGGCTCACGGTTTTGGAGGTTTTAGTTCATAGAAGGCTAGCTCCGTTCCTCAAGGCTAGAGGTGAGGCTGAACATCTTCATGGCAGAAGAGTGGCAGAGGGAAGCGGCTCACATGATGATCAAGAAACAGAGAGAGGTCTCCACGTGCCAGATACAAATATATACCCTAAAGCCACACCCCAAAGCCCCACCTCCTGCAGCCACACCCCACCTGCCTTCAGTTACCGCTCAGGTAATCCCTATCAGGTGATTGATTCACTGATTAGGTTAAGACTCTCACAACCCAATCATTTCTCCTCTGAACCTTCTTGCATTGTCTCACACGTGAGCAAACCGTAACAGGGAATGACTGTAACACGGGAACACAGGGGCCACCAGGAGACCAATGAGGCTACATGGCTGTGCAGCTGGACATGGAAGGATGAGTGGGCACCAAGGGCACAGTCTCTGTGGTCAACAATTACATATAACCCAAAGGCACCATAGTGTTTTGACAGGAGTGCCCCCAGGAGCCAGGATGCTCAAGTTCCTCCTATTAACATGAACAGCAACAGCTGCCCTGACGTGGTAGCTGGTGTTGCAAACTTTGCCAGTTGTAAAGATGGTGGCAATGTCCTCAGTCTGGGATCTGCACAGGATCAGCTTTCCCAGCAAGTGGTTAGAAGCATCACTTTGAATCATGATTCCATTTTCTCAGGATGCAATGCAGCCCTTTTCCAACTACCAGTTTGGGAAAGTGCTAGTGCACACATACCCCGACCAAAGAGAAATAGCATTTCTTCATTTTCCTTTTCCTTTAACTCACGTGCAGAGTTATTTGACTAGGGAGAGCTGTGGAGTGCTGCTGGTTCCTTTTCTGCATTGGCGATTAGAAAACAAGGAAAGGTTGATGTCCATGCTCTGCTCTGCAGAAATAATTCTGCCTGACAAACTTGTCCTCCCTAGTTCTGTGCCCTAGCTCTTTCACATTGAGTGTTTGGCGCCACTGAGAGTTGATCCCTCTCCTCCTGCTCACTTTCCACTTGAAGTCAGGATCCTGGGTACTGATGCAGTCTCTGTAGCCACCTCCACCATGGTGGGGAAATTCTCAGGAGGAAGAGCATGCTGCCCTGAAAACTGCCCACAGGAAACAATCTTGACACCCCAGAGTGCTTTGGAGTGTTGACAGTTGAAATAACATTGAATACTAGGTATCGTGAAATCGCCCTGGTTCCCTGATCTCTGCCTTGCGGCTTTTAGGAAACATGGAGCAGAACGAGGGGAACAGGGAAATTAGGGTGCGAACTGCCCTTCCCTACCCCAACTCCTGCCTCCTCAGCATTGAGTTTTAAGCCTCTCTGGAGACAGGGAACTTACATGACCTCAGAAGTGGAGATTACCATGCATTTTATACAACAGAGTTCAACAAGTGTTTGTTGATATTAATAATTATGACATAACCAGGTTTGTGCAGACAAGGACCCAGAGGATAGAGAGGTCAGAAGACTTGCACAGGGCAGGCCTCCTCTGGACTACCAGCTTCCTGATGGACACCTGCTGGCCAGCAGGGGAGGACATGCACAGCCAGCTCCCTTGATGCAGAGATCTGCAGTGACTCTGAGGGAGGGTGTGGGGTCACCATGCTGTTGGAGTTTCTCCATCACAGACCAGCGCACCAGCAAGCAAAATTCCTGCTTCTCTGATCAACACTAATGCTCAGCCTTATGTCCCTGTGATTTTGTACAAAGCATATGAAAACCACATCAATGGCACAACCCAGAATCCCTTTGTCATGAACTCTTTGATTTGTATCGAAAACTAACAAAAGTAAAACCATGTGTTTTCATTCTGTTCATGATCCTGACCTCACTTCTCATTAGCAGAGTCATATGCACTTGTGTGACTGAATGAAATTCCATGCCTAAGGTCTGACGGTATGGAGATGTCAGGCAGCCATGATGCTAGAGGGAAAACTCAAAATGTGTTGCTAAAGATTTGATGATGCAGTTTCCAAGGAAGAGGAAATAAGTTCTAGTAAAGTAGAAAATTAACCATTCCCCACCCACTATTAGGTTACATGTCATCTAAATTCTGGAAATCATTTAAAGTCTTTGAAGGTGAATAGCTGGTTGATTCTGAATGAAATTGTCCAACATGGCAAAAACAGTCTGAGAGTTGTGTTACAGGAAAACTAAAAGACCATAGAAGAGTAGATAGGTAACAGGTAGGTAGACAGTAGATAGATAGATAAATAGAAATGGAGATAAATTTCACTATTTAATTTGGGGCAATAACAGTGGAAGTTCTGCCCATAAAGATGATGCCAAAGACAATGAGGAGACCTCCCTTACAGCTTGTTCATGTGGGCTGACTACCAAGGCCAAGGGAGTGGGGGCATGCTTTTTGGCAATTTTTCTGTCCAAAGGACATGAGATGATATTTGCATAAAGAGTCATGCATGATAGAGGGACAAGCTGAGGTACTATGGGGCCTAAAGCTTATGCAGACTTGTGAACTGCTTCTTTTACAAAAAAGAACACCAAGTGTGAATATAAATTGTATCCACCAAATGTTGATATGTGTACCAGCCAGAATGTGGAGGGGATCCTACAAGGGAGTGTCCTGAAGTTAAAACCTCCTTAGCTTCCAGGGAATCCATCATGAGCAGCCCTGATTCAGGGAAGAGCTACCAAGTGGGTCAAGCTTGAGAAAATTGGCTTCCTGAGGAAAACCTGCTTGCACGTATCAGTCTACCCACAGGAGATGGGGAGCAGAGGTCAGTGCTGAGTGCCACCAGCCAACACAGTGGCATCCTTGTGCCAGTTGGGAACACAGCAACCTTGGAAAATGAAGCCAAGCAGTGCTGGCATGTTTGGCACCATCTCCGGAATCCTTGGGAAGGTCAGAACTGCTCTCTCAGCTGGCAAATCAGTAGTCGCCTGCAGACACCCTGTTCCAGCCACCACAGTGAGTGTGCCTGAGAAGCATCTTACAGGGCCCTCAAAACACACTTACTAGGCAGATAGATTATTATGCCCGTTTGCAGATGAGAAAACCAAAACCTCGACAACTTAAGTAGCTTGCCCAATGTCATGCAACTGGTCTGTGGCAGAGCAGGGACACAACCTGGGACAGCCACCCAGAACCCACCTGCTTGATGCATGGCCTCCTGTGCCAGGGTGGGCTGCCATAGCTCCCTCTATGGTGTGGCACAATTGGCTGCTGGGAGAGTGTCAAGGGCCTCACCTGCAAGGTGGTTTTCCCTTTGGTCATCATTTTGTTGATTTTTCTGCAGTCAAAAAGTCATGCCTGCTCTGCTCTGGACTTTGTGGTGCTGCTGGCTTGGGACCACACCCTCTCCCACCCCTTGTTTGGGAAGCCTTTCAGCACTGTTTGCCTTGCATATGGCTGGATGTGTCATAATATCCACTAAAAGTAAAGAGTTTCCTTCCATGAGAAGAAATAGCATGAACTTAATTCTATGCCTAAGGAATATGCAGCCATGGGGAGAGAAAGTGGTATTTCTGTGAACTACACCCCTCTTCAGAGCCAGTTCAGAAACTGAAAGAGGCCAAGAAAGTCAAACAGAACTGAATTTGAGTAGATTCTTTGGTGCTTAAAAGGGGAAATGAAACAGCATTACCGAGAAGAGCAACCAAGTCAGCCACTGGCTCATTGAGGATGCCACCAAAGGTTCCTGAATGAAAGTCTCCATCTCTGCATTTCACCTGGGAAACAGTAAAAGAGAAGAGATGTACTTACCACCTTGGGTCCTTCCTGGTGGAAGGCATGCCCCAGGGGTGCCCCTGAGGACTCAGCCAGGTGACCTCCAGACCTAACCTCACTGCTTGTGCTTCTCAGTCTCGAAACTTGGAGATGCCACCCTTCTCTTTCCTGAATCCCCTGAGGCTACTTCATTCCCCAACCACTCCACTGACCTGATCCTATTGGTCAGGTTCCCCTTGGCCAAATTATTGATGTTCTACAGCTGTCTTCCTGGCTTCAGCTTGTACTGCAAATTGCCTCTCTGAAAAATGCCCCTCTCGGTTTCTGAGGAACTTTCTTCTCTTTAGTCCCTTCCTGCCTGTACAACAATCCTCTTGCTGTCTCTTTCAGTAATTCCTGTTGTTCCTCCCACCTCTGCTTCTTCCTTTCTGCCTGGAGGACGCCCGGATATCATTTCCTGCCTCTGTCCTTTCCATGTTCCTTGCTAGAGGTCGGGCCTACATCTAAGCCCAGACCTGAACATTTTGGCAGCTTACAGTGCATTCCACTTGAGTGTGCCTCAGGGCACTGCTTCTGGTTTCTGAGATTCAGTAGATTTAGAAATGAATCCAACATCTTCTCCTGCAATTACTTTCTACCAGCTTGATTTCTCCTATGGACACAAGCCCAATCAGCTACCAGTTTTTAATGAGTTGGTTTTTTAAATCATCTTTTCAGTTCCTTCCCTCCTGGTCAGCTCCAATCCATCTTTAATTTGCTGCCAGATGAGTCTTCCATTTAGTCACTGGCTCCAGACTTTGTTTTAGGAAGTAATAACACTAACTAAGGCACTTTGGAGCTTACAGTCTCACTTCCGAAACCCGAAGCTACTTATCATCCTACCTTCTGATCCTGATTTCTTTCCGCTTTCTCTGTTTCCACATTACTACCCAATCTTGGTCCTCATCAGGTTCCTTGACCCTTCCAAGATTTCCCAACCTATTGATTTCCTGTTTGTCTTCCCCTCTTCAACCTAAACGCCACAACTGATCACCTCAACCTCTCTGCAGTCCACATCTTGATTTGCTTTTCCCTGTTCTCTCCATCACACCCATCTGGAATACCCCCAACCTAGATCCACCATACCTTCCTGGGTCTTTTCTGGCCCTAGCTACTGAGCACAGATGTGGAGAGGTGTCCAGGAACAGTGACCCCCACCCTTACACTGTGGACGCTTCCTGTCTAGTGGGTCCTCTTCCCCATCTCCATAGCAACCACTTCAGACCATCGCTTCTCAGCAGGTACACTCACTTTCTACTCAGCAGGGGAAATAATGGAAACCAACAACAAAAGAAGGTGTTGCCTGACTTTCATCTCTCTACCTACCCTCCACCCCAGCAGAAGAGGTTCATACCTTCCTTAACTAAGGATCCTCATTCCCTCCCATCTCCTCAGGCCTTTGGTCTCATAGATACACCACATTTGTCCCAGGCCCCTGCTGCCCCTCCTTCCCACTGCCTCCTCGGGCTCTCCGGGGCTCTGTGCTCCCTCCAGCTATTGACCCATCTTTCCTTCTTCTCTCAGTCAAGTTTCCTGGAAGAGCTTTGTGTAAGACATCCTTGCTACCTATTTTCCCTTTCACTCCCACTTCATCTCTGGAGACACCTGTACCTCCTGGCAGCAAATGCCCTGAGAGCAGAGACCGCTTTTTTCAGTCCTGTAACCCTTTTGGGGCAAAGGGCACACATAGTTTTTCAAACACTCAGAGTGCACCATGTTTCTATCTGGGCTCTCACATTTGAGTCTCATAACTGCCTGGGTTCAGATAGGTCATGTCAATTAGTAAATCTACATATTGTTATATGAGGAAATAGACGAAAGTGGCTAAATTATCAATCAGTTAGCCAGGAGGAATTTTCTGATTCTAAATTGTATGCATGATCCCAGGTTGCCTGTATTAATAGAAAAGGGAAAAGAAGAAAACTCGTGCGTCAGACCTGAATATCCCAAGGACTAATCACAACAGGTGGGGGCAAGGGGATGGAGGCAATGGGAGGGAATGAACTCAAGTGCCAACTTTCCCGATGGTGAGGCCAGGGACCAAAGGACACTCGGTGAGGTGATGAATGATGGGTCAGGAAGATGAAGATGATTCAAGAGGAAGTAAAATGCTGACACCTCCAGAGCGCACCCCTCCTCCTCTGCAGGGGAGCCTCCCCTCCCCGGCATCCTATCCATAAAACTTTCTGCACTTGCCTCAGCGTTTCTCAGGTGTTCGATCCTCAACACTGGGGAATGGAACTCAAACTTGATGGTCAACACTGGTATCACCTTCACCTTCAATAAATCTGTACTTTTCCTGTTAACTTCTGTGGGTCTTGCTCAATTCTTTGTTCAGGACACCGAGGACCTGGACCCTAACTGGACACCCCAATGGCAGCACCACCAGACCTGGCCAACACTCGCCATGGTAATGTTAAGTGTTCCCAGCCTTGGGCCAGGCAGTCCTCCCTATGGCCTGCTAGTCTGCCTCTATAGTCCACAAGCATGGTCCCTAGACCTTTGGGGTTGTGAGTCATACACCACTTGGAATCTTCTCTCCTCTCCAGGATAAAAAAAAAAATGCACATAAACCTCATCCACTCCAATTTTGGAGACTTCATGACTGTACCCCCAAACCCCAAGACCTTTGTGACTCCCCCCCAGTCTGTGTTGCAGGTAAGAGCTTCCTGTCTTCCTCTCCAAGATCCCAGAACAGGTTCCTCCCCACTGTCCACAGCCCCAGATACCTCACTCTGTGCACATTGCCCACGGATACCTCCACCATGAAGTAGCAGTTCCCTCGAGTCCCATAAATGAGCGCAGGCTTTGTCCGAGTGAGCCACAGATTATCTGAAATCACAATGTAGTCCACGCTGGAAAGGAAACCGTCCTTTTCTTTTTTCATAAGTTCCTCTAGGGCAACAGAACCAACTTCTTCCATCCCTTCAAGGATGAACTTGATATTCACAGGGAGATCCTGGGTACACAGAGAAGGAAACCACTGCATGCCCTGCCCACTGTTTAAACCTCCAGGATGCATTTGTATTGGACAAGGGTACATTGAATTGTTGTTCACATTCAACATATGGAACATTTACATTTCCAGCATCTCTGTTTACAGCAATGACATTCTAACCGAGATTTCGAGATTGCAGAGGAAAATGCAACATAAGGCCTAGTGAATGAAGTCCAATATGACCCATGAACTTAATGCTTTAATATGGAATTTGAAGAAGAAATTTCTAGAGAAAAAGCAACATTTGCAGTACTGGGCTTTTCTGAGTTCTTGTGGGGGGTGGGTGGCATTTTCTTCCTTCTCCCCAAAAGGAACTTCTAAAGAAAGGTTACTCAATTACAAATTGCTCTTCTGTCCTCACATTTCTGCATATGGTAAATTAGAATTTTTTTCCTTTGAAAGATTGTTAAGCCTCAGGATAATTTTTATTTCCAGTATCTGTTATTATTCAGCTATGATTTCAATCTGCCTTTTAACTTATTCAAAGGCTTTGATCTTGGAGCAAAAAGGAACTTGAGTTTTTCTCTAGTTAATATTAGGGCATAGAACAGCTCCTTTAAAATTTTTACAACATGCTTCTTTTCCCATCCAGTTTTGATCCTCTTTTCTCTGTATAATTTACAGCTTCATATCTTTGAGAGCCACATTAAGAAAAGAGATCAAGGTCTTTTGCTAGAGCACAGAACTTGAGCAGTAATTAGGTGTGGATGATTGGCACGCACAAACACGCTCATCAGTCCTAGTAAGTGCTTGGCTCGTGGTGGGTCAACAAATGCAGGTTGTGTGTTAGAAGATAAGTGACCTTCAGTCATTCTGCTAGATAAGGGCATTTTGGGATAATGATTTGCTTAAATGTGTTAATCACTCACTGTGCATCTCAGGAAGTAGAGCTCAAGTTCCGAAATGTTCAAAGGTTCCTTATTAACACTTAATGAGCACAATTGCTGAGATGTGATTGGAAATTTTGAGAATTTGCTGGCAAATCACATTTAATAAAACATAAACCCAATCAATGACGACTAAGTGTTGTGGGACAACTGAACCAGTCACCAAGTCTGCATTGGGTATGCTCTGTTCCTCAGGTAACTAAGACATGTCACTTACAGGTGACTCAGTTTCCTACCCATGAGATCTGAATATTAATGCCCACTCTGCCACTAGTGATATATCCCTGTGAGGAAAGGTAAGTGGTAGGCAAGAAGAAAAGGAAGAGGGGAGGGAAGAGGGAAAATATTGGTTCTCAGGAAGGGCCTGGTCCCACAACTGGACCTTTGCATGTGTTTCTTCGTTTAATCTTCTCAGGAAAGCTGTTTCTTGTTCCCCTTAATGAGGGTCATGAGGCTCGGAGAGAGTAGCAGACTTCCACGGGTAGAGACTCTCCCCTATGTTTTGTTGTAGGTATGTAATTTTCAGAGTTGAGTTAAAAATCAAAGCAGATTTTTACCTTTACATGGGGGTCTTAAAATAAGCATTGGTTATGAATATGATAGAAGGAAGGCAGGTGAGTGAGGAAGAGGGGTGGAAGAAGTTAGGCCACGTTACACGTTCAGGGCTGTTCAGTTAAGCGGGCGTGATGGATAGGAAGACAACTTTGCAGTGATCAGCAGGACCCAGCAGAGACGTGTTCTAAGTACTGAGCTCATCTCTCTCAGGGAGCTAAAGGTGTTGAGGGGTTACCTCCCTTCTCAAGGCCTACGTCTCAGGAGAAAGCAAACTCCTGGGACAGAAGCCCTGGCGTCTGCTCTGGTGGGCACCCTTCGGGAGAGGTGCTAGTGGAGCTTTCTGCCGGGGGGCCTGGGCAGAGCTGGCGGTCCCTCACGGTCGTGTTCGCCCTGTGGTTCAGTGCCCGCGACTGAGCCTCCTCCCAGCTGTCCCACGTAGGTGAGATGAACCAACAAGACTGAAGGCCAACCTCCTCTCCCTCAGAAGGTGCACCCATTCCTGTCCGGCGTGGGAAAGATGGGCAGGGTCAGCTCTGTTAATGGAGCCATTTTCTCTTTTGCTCATCATCCCAACAAATGGGCCCCGTTATCCTCTGAAATATTTATTGTTGAATGCGCTTGATGCAATTACCCAAGAATGTAAGAGGAGGGAAAGGCAGAAAGGCTGTAGATTTTTAAGGTTAGCGCAAAATCCTAAAATCCTTCTGCACCATCGTGAATGCTCCGTGGGATCAAATCTAATTCCTCACAGCTTCTACCCCCCATGAAGCCAGCACAAGGCCTCCTTGTTGTGATCATATCACACTGAACAACGTCTACATCAGCTACTTCTGAGTCTTTGTGTAAAGTGTCAATCCCATCGTTTAAAAATTGCTGGCATCAGACTTCCTGTCCAAAACTGCACATCAAGGAACATTCAGTAATGGGCACCCAGTAAGCTGGGTGTGGGCAGAAGAGAAACTGGTCCAGAGCCCTGGGGAGCTTCCTGGAATGCGGAGGCCATCTCAGCTTGTCCCAGGGCTCCTGTGTGAACTAGGAGTGAGGCACGAGTCCGCAGGAGCTTGGAGCCTGCCCTTCAGCCCTAGGACGCTTGCCATGCCTGGAGCTCAGTGTCCCCTTACTGTAAAGTCCAGGGAGCAGCTAGCAGCTGGTTTTCCTTGGGGAGGAGTCTTGGGAGCTGGGGTGAGTGAGTGTCTGCCCTTTCCCACACCATTCCTGGCCTGGAACAGTGGCGAGAACCTGACCAGCAGGTGCCCACGTTCCCTGGGGAGTGAGGAGGGCCAGTCTCCCGGCCTCAGCTTGTACCATCCAGACAGGCCACGTCCACATGCAGTGGGAGTGGCAGCAAAAGGACAGTTCAAATCAGTGACTCATTCTACAGAACGGGGTTCAGGGGCTAGAGAGATTAAGTCACTTGCCCAGGGCCACACAGCTGGATTTGATCTCAGTGGGAGTCTAAGCACATTCCTTAGGAGGAAAGACTGGTTGAAGACAAAACCATCCTTGTGAGAACAAGGCATGAGACAGTTAAAGACCTAGCTGGGCACGGTGGCACACGCCTGTAATCCCAGCGGTTTGGGAGGTTGAGGCAGGAGGATCATGAGTTCAAAGCCAGCCTCAGCAACTTAGCAACTTAGCAAGGCCCTAAGTAACTCACGAAACACTGTCTCTAAACAAAATATTTAAATATTTGGCTTGGTGGTTAAGTGATCCTGGGTTCAATCCCTAGTACTCCCCGCCCCGGAAAAAAGACACAAACCTAGACCCAGCAGTGATGTCCTCTAGTGGCCAGAAAGAGTGGGCTCACCCCCAAAGCTGCTCCTGGCTTTCCCTCCATAACCCCAATCCGGGCTGTTAGGGAAAAGGCCTAAGGATTCAGACAGAATGTCAGGCGGCCGAGATTTCTGCCTACATCACTCATAAAGTCGGTAATGCATTTTAAAAAACGCATGTACACCCCTGTGAACAAAATCACGCCCTATGATACGAAGGAAAAGAAGATGTTTTTAAAAAGACAAAGAGTTTAGAAAAAGACAACTTGCAGCAGACAGTGACGTGGTCACAGGCTCATCAAGGTGGTGTTTTGTTTTCAAGGTGTTTGACGGCACAGGCTGGAACCACGCTCAGGGCACATCGCTGCCACCGGCTGGGCTGCTTGAGCAAGGTCCCTAGGTTCTCAAGCCTTCCTCGCCCATCTGTTAGCCGGGGGTAAGGGAGCATGCGCCTCCCAAGGCGCCGGGAAGCGAGTCACACACAAGTTCACTGTCCCCGGAGGGCGACTCAGCCTGGTATCCCCCACCTTGCAGCTGGCCACCTACTTGCTCTAGGGCTCTGAAGGCGCTCACGGCATGAATCCAAGCCAGGACAGGGCCTTTGTTGTCTGTTGATCCTCGTCCGTACAGCTTCCCTTTAAAAATAGGAGAAAGATTTTAAAAATGCATTGACACCTCTGCCAAGCTGAGAGAGTTGAAAACCCATGTGATTTCATGGGCAATACTTTAACCACACTTTCTAATATTCCGGGCACACATCTTTCTCTGAAATTGCCAAGCGTGATTTTTTATGTACCACATGGCAACAGCTAGTCAGACGAAATAAGCTGATTTTAAATAAATGGATTCCACTGGCCTCAGTTCCAGAACCAGGGGTTCCACCATGTTTGTTAAGGGGACCCAGGGTGGCTGCAGAAGGCCCGTGTGGAGCCGCGTGCTCCAGAGTTTTACAGTTGAGGGAAGAATGAAAACGGTCTGTGCATCTCTATCAGCTTTTCTTCTTTTCTTCATAAAATACAAATTATATTTGGTATTTTTAAAAAGGAGAGGGTGCGAATGAAGTTTTACTCAGGCATAAGGAAGAGTGTAATTAGGGCATTTGCAGGTCACAGGACGCCTGCAACTGGAGATCGTCATGCTAAGTGAAATAAGCCGGACTCAGAGGGTCAAGTGTTTCCCCTCCTGAGCAGGAACTAGAGGAAAATAAGGGGGAAGAGGGGAGCTGGACATCAAAAAGACAAAGGGAAGATCGTGGAGCAGGAGATGGAGGGAGGCGGAATGGGAAAGGGGAGGGCACGCAGAGTGAACCTGACAGAATCACACTGTGTGCAGCGTGCAGTTTCACCACAGGCAATTCCACTGCATGCATATCTATAACGTAGCCATAAAAAATAAATAAGTGAGTGAAACGAAGACCAGTAAAGTAGAGGAAGGAGAAAACGGGGAGACAGAAAGGGAGGGAAGGGGGGCACAGGGAACTGAAATGGAGTAAATTAAATTCCAGGCAAGTATGATTTTGTCAAGCTGAACTCAGCTACTAGGCATAGCTATAGTGCCCTAATAAAAGGAAACAATCACATTTTAAAAAAGGAAAGGTAAGCTGGGTGTGCAGCCTGTTGTCCCAGCAGCTCAGGAGGCTGAGGCAGAAGGATCACAAGCTCAGAGCCAGTCTCGGCAACTTGTGAGGTCCTAAGCAACTTAGCGAGACACTGTCTCAAAATGAAAAATTTTAAAAGGGCTGGGGTGTGGCTTGGTGGTTGAGCACTGGTACCAAAAAATAAAAGGAAAGTCGTCACCTAGACAACAATTTTACTCAGGCCCCAAAAGCCCCCATGCAGGGCACAGAGCTTCTTAGTTTCTTTCTTAAATGAAAGAAAACCAGCCCCAAGGAGCCAACCAGGTGACTCTGACAGCAGTCTTCCCAGCGCCTCGCGCAAACTGAGCTATGCCCCAGGCCTCCGTTCACCCTTTAGTTAGTAGTTGTTGCTATTTGCAGGCTGGGGATGGAACCCAGGACCTCCTGTGTGTTAGGCAAGCACCCTCCCACTGAGCTATGTCCCCAACCCCTTCCTTCACTCTTAATGACACCGAAAGACCAGGAGCCTGGGGACAGAGTCACATTTTCAATTCTTGACCCTTGTGAGCAAGCCCTATCCACAGATGAGTACGGTGCTGAGGAATAAGCATGCTGCTGACCGTCCACCTCCGTCAGCGTGTAGGGGTCCGTGAACCACCCCTCGCCCTGCTGAGCAGGCTGCACATCCAGGTGCCCATAGAAGCACACGGTGGGTTTCTTCGGATCATTCCCCAGTTCAGCCAGGATGACAGGAGGTATGGGAAGACTCTGGCCATCAGGCAGCTGCAGAAGGGTAATGGATCACATAGTTCAAACATCTCTATGTGGTTCTTCCAGAAAGCTCAGAACATGATGTTAGAAATCTCTCCATTCTATTCCTGGGTCCCTGAAGAGCCTATGTCATTTTTCTGAGCATTGCTTTCTCCATCTCTAAAATGGGTACCATTGGATACTTTTAATAAAAATATGAAACATAATTAAAAGCAAAGTACTTCCTTAGTTACACACTGACAAATCCTATAGTCAGTAGGATGCATTCTTCAATAAGAACTTAGAAATCAACTGGCTTAAAGTAGAATCCTGGAAAACTTGGATCACTCAGAAGTTCTTCATGCTGAGCAGGTGACCTTGGATGCTTAGATTTAGGATTGCCACTGGGATTGGATGGCATTGGGCCTTAGGATTGCCATTGGAATTGGTGACTTTGGGCTTTGGGTTGCCATTGGAGAAGGGTGGCATAGGGTTGTCATTGGGAATGAGTGGCATTGGCTTAGGGTCACCATCAGGGTTGCAATGGCAGTTTTAAGTAATGATTCTGAGGAAAGAATGCAGTTCTACCTATGACCCTTGGAGAGAGCTGCATATGAATTTAAGGGAAAGGACAACTGAGTTGAGATGTGCCTCAAGTGCAGCGGCGGGCCTTTCCATAGCACTGTTACCTGCTTCTCTCACCTCCTCCCTTTGCTTCTAACCCCCACCCCCACCCCACCCAGGCCTGCTCTGAGTCTGTAACAGTCTCAGTGGGGTGTGCCTCATCCTTTCTGGGAATTGGCACTCTGGGAGGTTGGAGTGAGGAGCAGGGTAAGCCATGACTGATGGCCACAGAAGTGGTTCCCTAACAGGAGGCAGCCTGCCCACGGGCACCTGCTGAGAGCCCAAGTCCACGGAATGCACACTGGCTCCCAGACCCCGGAGCGTATCAGCAGCCATGGACATCATCCGGACGAGCTCTTGTCTGAAACGAGGCATGGGTTGGACAGAATCGCTCTCAACGGCCACCCACTCCTTCAGCGTCTGTGAGGAAAGGCAGGGAGGGCATTAGCGTGGGGGGTCCTGCATCCCCTTGGGTGGGGGCGATTCAAGGGCAGGGACCCACTAATCCCCAGGTGCCTTCCGTGCAGGAAGTCCTGTAGACTGTGCTTGGTGACACTCAGAGGTGACAGAGAAGCTGGGGTTTAATCAAGACCTGAGGCCAGAGGCGCTGGTTAGGACGGAGGACCGGGTGGCATAGGCGGAGGAAAGTGGTGGGCCCCTCCCTGCTCCTTCAGGCCTGGTAGGCAGTGTGACCGGGGTAACTCAGTCTGTGCCAGCCCTGTGGCTCTGATGACCCTTCTTCTCTCGGGCTCGCTTTTCTCACCTGTCCCGTAGGGCGGTGCTCCCTAACTGCAGGACATGGCAGCCATGAGCTGTCACACTGAGAGAGGACCAGCGTGGTGAAGAGGCACCAGATGCCTCTTCAGTAAGCACCAGCTAACATGGAGTTATTAGTGATGATCTCACATTCCTTGTTGGAACCTGGCTCACTCCTCCTGGGATAGTATTATTTTATGAAAAGCTACAGATATTGACCCCCCTTGATCTCTATGACCCTTGTTCTCCACCACCCTTGATCTCCACCCCCTTGATCTTGACCCCCCTTTATCTCCACCCCCTTGATTTTCATGACCCATGATCTCCACCCACTTGATCTCCACCCCCTTGATCTCGACCCCCCTTGATCTTGACCCCTCCTTGATCTCCACCTCCTCAATTTCCACCACCCTTGACCTCCACCCTTTTGATCTTGACCCCCCTTTTATCTCCACCCCCTTGATTTCCTCCACCCTAGATCTCCACCCCCCTTGATCTCCACCCCCTTGATCTTCACCACCCTTGATCTCCACAACACTTGATCGCCACACACTTGATCTCCATCCCCTTGATCTCCACCACCCTTGATCTCCACTCTCTTGATCTCCACCCCACTTGATCTACACCACCCTTGATCTCCACCCCACTTGATCTATACCACCCTTGATCTCTACCCCCTTGATCTCTATCCCACTTGATTTCTACCCCCCTTGATCTCCACCCCTGAATCTCCACCCTCCTTCATCTACACCCAGCTTGATCTTATCCCCCATTGATCTCATCCCCCCTTGATCTGGACCCCTCTTGATTTCAATCCCCCCTTAATACTCCCCTTAATATTCACCCACCTTGTTCTCCACCCACCTCGATCTCTACCCCCTTGATCCCCACCCCACTTGATCTCAACTCCACTTCCTAATGTGTTGTACTTTGATCTCTCTCCTGGTGGCTACACTTTTACTTTTATTTTAAGGGAACTTATTTAAGGAAAACCGTGTTCCCATTTTTCAGCAGAACCTCAGCAGGTGTTGTAGGGTTCTCCACCCTGAGTGGGCCTGAGTGTGTTCAAGGAGGTTGGGAAGGGATGCCGTGCCTGAAAGCCCAGATCAGCCTTCACCCCATCAGGTACCACTTTTCATCCCTGTTGATTCCAACCTACTCTGGAAACCCAATTGGGTTCTGAAGATCCAAGCAGGCTTTCTGTCTGGTAAAAAGAAGGATTATGTGAAGGTCAAGCTCAGGAAAACCAGTCTGGATATTCAGTTTTGTGCCATTAGCATGAAACAGGAAGGTTTCACATCTGTTTACATGATAATATTCCCAAAATTGGTTGATTGATCCAATGAACATGTATCGAACACCTATCATGTATGTATCAGACACAGGGTGGGGGCTTGGAGGATAAAGTCCAGTGGGCCCCCAGGGCCCCCAGGCTGGTGAGCACAAACAACAACACTCAGCTGGGGAGGGTCACAGGCCCAACACCCAGGGAGGGGAAGGAAAAGGAAGGGGAAGGGAGGCAGAGGGAAGCGGCCCAGTGGTAGGGTGGGCACAGCAGGTGCCTGCACCCTCTCACCCACTCGTCCCTCTCCCTTCTTGCTCCCTGGTCTTCCTCCTTCCCCTCCTCCTCGTCCCTTTTCTCCCCATTCCCCCTGTGCCCATCCCATGTGCCCAGCTGTGTGGTGAGTAAGGCAGGAAGCAGGGCCATAGAAAAGGAGACCAAGTGCTCCCTGCCCACTGTACTGCACCACAAACAGTGCCCAGCTGTCTGGACCTCACCAGGGTCCAGGTGGCACTGCTAGTGGGCCAGAACAAGACTGAGCTCCACAGAGTTGCTGGTCATCTCTAAAGTGCCACTGTAGATGAATGCACCCGGGATGGACAGAGTGCCCTTTCCAGGAGGGGCGGGTGGCAAGAGGCGGCTCTTCCGCAGACCTGATGGACCGTGATCATCCGATTCACCCAGGAGCCGCAGGCAGTTTAGATGGAGCCAGGTTGGCACAAAAGGTCCCAGAGGGTGTGACCCACGCATGTGAGTGCAGCTTCTCCTACCTTCACGAATTCATCCTGGTGGAGATCGATGTACTGGCACAGCTTCTCCAGCAGCCCCGAGGGCGGAGGGGACTCGGAGAACATGCCTCCCTCAAGCAGCAGCAGCAGCGCCAGCAGACACGCGGCCTGTCAGTGGTTGATGGGGACATTCAAGTAAGTACCAGTTTTGGACTTTTGACCTTTCGAGTGCTCTGGGAAGGCTGCTACCCAACACTTGATTGCCATCCCAGTCAGCTGCAGTGGACTAACAGGGGGCGGTGGAACTAGAAACGGGCTTTGTCCGGCATCTTTCCCCAGATGCCACATTTTCACAGCTCAAGGGTTTTAATAACACAGAAACCAAGTCAACGAGCTCATGTGCAAGGCAAGTGACTCAGGTTATTCCTGCGACGTGACGATTCTGCGGCTCTGCTCCCCATATAGGAAGATCAGTGCTCTGCGTCCTGCCTGAGGGGCAGAGGCAGAGGGACGTGGGGGGAGAAACAGAAACAGCGGCAGCCCTGAGAAGCCTTCTGTGAGGAATCACTTGGGAATGCCTGCAGCCCTGCAGCACCGTGGGCTTTCTTCCCACCAGCTGAGCAACTGGAGTACTCCAGAAAGCAAGCAAGCCAAGAAACTCACACCCCTCCCTGTGAATAATGGCATTAAGGGACAGCCCCTGGCCTTGGCCCTGGCTCTGACTTTCTGGCTCCCTGCCCCTCATGGCTCCCTTCTCCCTACTGCCTCCAAATGAGGGACCTGCCAGGAGCTGGCCTCTGCTCACATCCCTCCTCCCTCTCCCACCACTGCCTTCTCCTGTGGGCTGACTCTGTCTGTACAGGCAGTGTGCCTGGGAGAGGCCGTTCTCCCTGGCCCCACATGTTCCCTGGCAAAGTGAGCTGAGCGCCTCCCGGGCGGCAGGAACCCCAGAGCCCTGCACGGCCCGTGGGAGCTGCCAGCCAAAGCCCAGGAGCACAGGGTGTAGCTGGGGGAGGGACACCAGCAACTTCTCCCCTCGGTGGAGCTGCAGTCCGCTGGGGGCAGGTCTCCAGGGGGGCTTCAAGGTTTCTCCTGCCTCAGTCCTTCCTCACTCTCTCTCCCACTCACCTTCACCCATGGGAAGGTAGACACCTAAAGATTAAAAGCATCATGATTTTGTAATATAAAATAACTCACTTAAAAATGATCAAAGATGGAGTTTCAGGGTCTAAAATAACAAGACTGACCTTGTGTTAATCTGTCCCCTGTTTTCCTACAACAGAAAAGTGGGTCTGGCTCCTAAATCAGAGTCCAGTTGGTCACCAGGGGACAGTCAGCATCATACCTAGAACCTTGGTGGACTCGGTGATTCCCAAACTCACCACGTGCTGGTCCTTCCTGTTCTAAATATGAGGCTTACCTGGAGGCGTCCCTTGAACTCATCACCTAGGTTGGGAAGAGCCCATTCAGGGGTGCGGTCTCTGAACACAGAGGCATAGTCTTGGCAAGGTGCCCAAGACTGCCCCCAGACTACCTCTGCTCAGTCAGGTGGGACCAGAGGCCAATGCAGAGCCAGGTGGAGCAGAAAACACTGATCCAGGATGGGAAGATCTCCAGCTTCAGAGAAAAATAAGTGTCTTCTCCCAAACCAATTCTCCCTTCTGGGTTTTTATGTAGTTCTTAATAGATTTTAAAGTTCAAGATTCCCATAAAATTGAGTAAAAGGTCCAGAGATCTCCCCCTTTCACCTTGCCCCCCCACACATAGCCTCCCCTGTTATCAGTGTGCCACACGGGCACGTCCTCGCAGCCCGACATCCGCGATGGCATTGGGGCTCCCTCTAGTACCGTGCGTCCCGCAGGCTTGGACACAAGCACAGTGGCGCCCGCTCAGGAGCCAGTCCCTCGCAGGGCACTCACTGAACCCAGTCTGGGTGCTCTGCTCTGGTCCCGCCCTCGCCCAGGCAACCGCTGGTCTGTGCACTGTCCCCATGCTCTGCTGCTCCCGGGTCGTGGGGCTGGAATCGCAGCACGCGACTCAGACCGCCTCCTCTCACTTCATGAGGTTCCTTCACATCTCTCCATGCCTGGCAGCTCATTCCTTTTTAATGAGGCACACCATTCCATCGTCTGGGAGTAGATTTTCGGGCCCCTCTGTGGTGAAGGACAAGCATGGGCCCTGGAGCCTTGCGGCTCTGAGGTCCAGCGGCTTTGTCTGTCTCCAGTGCTGTGCGGACACGTGCCCCTCGAGTGGCACCTGGGGCATGCACCGCGGGACAGTTAGTTGTTGGGTCTAACTGCCTGGCACACGGTGGACGCAAATCCCTTTGTATTCCCTTTCCTGTTAATTTTTTTCTAAAATAAACATGATCATCATGTTTCTCCTTTGACTAAAAGAGGAAGGCAAGTCTGTAGAGTCTGCTGCCTAAAACATAGTGCTAGACAAACTGGTGTGGCGTTTGAGGCCAACTCAATACTCTGCGCTTAGCACCAGAAATGTGCAGGTGCTCTCAGGGACACCAGGGAGTCTAGAGATGCAGGAGACACTGGACACATGCTTCCTCAGGAGCCCACAATGTGTAGCAGCCCTACTACCCAGCAGGGGCCAGGAGTGCTCACGCGTGCTTGCAGGGGCTGGAGTAGAGGGCGTGAAGGGGGTTCCATCCCTACCTGCACATGCATGGGTTTGGGGCACCAGGAGAGTCGGATGCAACACCAACGTTTGTGGCCAACTCATGACCATGGCCCTTCATTTGGGTTTGAGTTCTGTGTCCTACAGAGATCAAAGGTCTGTGAAATGCAGGACTTCTCTTGGGTCCTGACCTGGTGCTCTGGGCCTGATAATGTCACAGGGTCCAGCATGAGGTCAGTCTGAAGTCCCTGGGAAGTGCCACTCCCTTCAAACAGAAAGGAAGGAACAGTCCTACACTGTCCTGGCCAAGGGGGGTCACTGCGCCCACTTTCAGAGGCTGCCCATCGTAAGACCTCGTGGTGAGGTTGCCTACCTTACGACGGCGGGTCAGCAAGTCTGTTGGATGACAGGAGACTGAGCGTTTCACACTTCGATCACCGTTCTCAGAGAGCCCTGCACTCACTCCCAACAGAGTAGCCGAGTGAACTTTTAAAAGTGGGTTAGATCCTGTCACTGCTTGCTCTAAACTCTTTCAAGAACTTGAGATGAACCCAGCAGTTCACCTGGCCTCCCTGGGCTTTTGTGGCAGGGTCTACCTGCCTCTGCAGGCACAGTGCAGGGACTGGAGGGCACCATGTGTGGGTCTCTCCATCACTTGTTCCTGTTCTTCAAACACCATTGACCACAGCCAACTCCAGTCCTGCACTGTCCCTTGGTCTCTGGGCCCCAACCAAGCAAAGGTGGGTATTCGAACTGACTTCCCCGTCAGTTCAGGGGGAACTGCACACAGCACATGCATCCTGGTTACTGACAACATCCTTGGTGACAGGCTAGGTGTACCTCCCTAGCCAAAAAGTCCCTTAGCACAGGATAAAACATCGCCAGTCAAAAGGAGAACAGCTCCCAAGCAATGTGCCTCCTATTGTGGACACTGCAATGATAGAGGGTGTTCAGCTTCAGAACTCTCAGGCTAGGTAGGATTCAGCTTGCATAAAATCTGAGACACCACAGAGAACCCCATATTCACAGAAGAAGCGGGCTGAGAGCAACTTTGAGGAGGGGGGTGTAGATAAAAAGCAATGAATCAAATAGAATTAAAAAATCTGGAAGTAAAAGTCCCATATATCTGATCAATTGACTTTCAACAAGGGTGCCAAGACAAGTCAGTGTGAAAGAGGGATGGTACTGGAACAACCCAAATGCCCCTCAGCAGATGAGTGAATCAATTGTGGAATGTCCATATAATGAAAGATTATTTGGGCAACCAATGGATGAAGTGCTTGGCATGAAAAGGAATAAAGTCGTGACACTTGCTACAATGCGGATGGGCCTTGGACACATTGTGCCAAGTGAAATAGCCACGCACAAAGAAGTCATGAGCCGTGGACTGGCTACCTACTGTATGATTCCACTTATGTGAAAGTCCAGAAGGGTAAGTAGACAGAAAGTAGATCACTGGTTACCTGGGGGGATGGGGAGTGACTGATAATGAAGGAGTTTCTTTTTGGGTGATAAGAGTATTTCCAAATTGTGGCAATGGTGGTACAGCTCTGAATATACTGAAAACATCAAATTGCTTACTTTATATGCGTGAAGGGTGAAGTACGTGAATTCCATCACAATACAGGCATGACAGTCATAATCACAAACACAATCACTCATCTGACAATAGAAATCATTATGAGGAATGTTAAAAACAAGGTCAAAGTAAGGCCGGGCTGTTCATGGGCGGATTGAGACACGAACCAGTAGGTGGTGCTGATGCGCCAATCCAGGCCCCACTCTGCGGAGCTTCTGGGCCCAGTCAACAGCCAGGCGGCAAATAAATCAGGTGGGCAGCTCAACTATAGACCCGAGTGGCAGGAAATAGAGCTCAGGGCACTGAGGAAAACCCAAGCAGACTCTGAGATGGTGTAGGCTTTTGAACTTTTATTTTTCATTCAATTTTCATCAAAAAGTTTACTTGGTGCGTCTGTCCAATGAAAGAGAAAAAGAGAAATGAGAGAAAGAAACAGAGGTCACAGGAAGAGAAGGAAAGCGGCATTTATGAAAGGACAGAGAATCTTTTAGATTCGGTGGGTGCTGCCTCCTAGGTGGAGAGGCTGTCCTGACCGCAGAGCTGATGCTCTGGCCCCACCTCCTTCCCGGTTGCTCTCCCTTTCCCTACAGGCACCAAGCCTGCTGCGCAGAGCGGTCTGTGCATTGGACATCCAGGCTTCAGAGGTCAATGCTGGCCATGAATATGGCCTTTATCCTCTCTGGGTGGGATTTCCGGCTCTGTCCGTTTGCTCTCCTCCCCGGTTCTTTACTTTTCTGTTTGTTTTCTGTGTGACAGTCTTGCTTGGTCTTGAACTAGTCACCCAATGAAAATCTGGGGATTTAGAACTGTCATTCTGGCTTTTGTCTTTGTAGGAAGAAGAAAAAGGAGCTGGGGACAGGAAGGCGACTCGGGGGTCTGGAATCGAGGACTGGGTAGAGAGAGGTCTGGCCTCAGTGTTTCCTTAGCTACACGATCCCACAGGCTGGTCGCTTAGATTTGAAACAGAAGTCTCAAGTGACCCTGTGCTGAAGATCTTTAAAACTTTTCAGAGGAGGGCCACACCCTGGCCGTGTCTGTCACCCATGCCCTAACCCTTCCCCAGAGTGAGGAAGTGAGCAGTGTGTCCTCAGTCTTCTCGGCCTTTTGACATCTCCTCCTCCTCTCTCCTCCTCTTGCCAGGCTTCCCGCCTGCCTGATGCCACGTGCTCCTGTTGTGTGGCCCCCAGGTGGGCCACCTCCACAAGGACACTTCTGTCTCCTGCCACAAGACAGCAGTCAAAAGCAAGCCAGGAGTGGGGCGCTGGGACAAAACCTGCGACCGCGCTGACATTGAGCTGAGTGGGAAGGAGAGCAGGCATCCCAGGCTTTGGTCTCCAGCAGGGACAGACCGCGGGGCTCAGGAGCACTCCAGGGCCAGGGTTCCCCTCGTTGAGTGCTCCAGGGACCCCGTGCTCGTGTGTGACACAGTGCTCTGTCATCTTTCTGCTTGACAAACTTGGAATAACAGAAAAATGAGGTTAAAGCCTAGCTTGTCTCACCAGCACAGGATTTAAAACAATGACAGAAAATAGGCTTTTCTGGATTCTCTAGATCCCCTGCAAGCAGAGCCGAGCCTGGATGCCTGCCCATATCAATGGCAGCAGGTCCAGAAGGAAGCAGCGGGGGCAGTCCCCCAGAGAGCAGCCGGACGTCGCACCAGAGGAAGAGAGCAGCTCCTAAGAGCGAAGTTTCCCAGAAAATCCCAAGAACTGTGGATTTCTGCACCACCCTCAAGTGGGATCTGGCCAGTGGGAGTGATGGCAGAGCAGCTTGGGCTGAGGCCAGGTTTGGCTAAAACTCGTTTCTGAACCGAAGGTGAGCCCGCCACACCTCCCCTGTGGGCAGATGTCTGGGTGTGCCAACCAAGGACACACTCGGCCAGGACCCTGAGCAGGCCACGAGGAGCACTGTGCACAGCTTCTGGAACCTGTTCTCCAGAAGCCAGGCATGGAGGGGAGTCTGACCTGCTCTGCAGGTCTGGTCAGCTGGTGTGGACCGTAGCTCTAGCACTTTCTGACTGGTTGGCTCAGGCTGGCAACAGGCTCCTACTGAGACCATAGTACTTGCCTCGTGCTGTTAGGATTGGCAGGAGAGGGTGTGTGTTCACTCTCTGGCAACTAGTACACTTGCCCCAAGGCCCAGAGGGGCTCAGGAGGCCCCTCGGCTCCTTGGCTGAGAGAGGGGTTCTAGAGGGTGGGCCGTGGGGAAGGAGAAAGTTGCATTGTCAGTGTGAGATGCTGGCAGAGCTAACCACACAGTGTCACCTCCAGTGTGACACTTTTGTCCCCTTCAGTCTGGTCAGGGATTGGGGTCTATATAGGTCAGCCAGAGAGACAGCCCAGCTTTGCACCACTTCCAGAGCCTTCCAGCATCTGCAAACATAAGGCAGCTTGGAACACAATGACAAATAATAACCAGAAATTCCTGTTCTTTTAATATGCCCCCCAGGAAGGTCTCTCTCATCAGCTAAGTTGATACACTGAATACACTACATGGGTGACAGTACTGTTGCCAGATAAAGCTGGGTTGTGTAGCTAAGTGTGTGGCACATGCTTATAATCCCAGCTGCTCAGCAGGCAGAGGCAGGAGGACCACAAGTTCAAGGTCAGTCTCAGCAACTTAGTGAGACTCTTTCAAAATGAAAAATAAAAAGGGTCGGTAATATGGCTTAGTAGTAAAGCACCCCTGGTTCCATCCCCAGTGCTGAGACAAACAAAAAACAAACACAGATTGTGAGATCCTCATGGGCAGGAAGCTTCTGATTCTGTACCTAGAACAGGGCGTGCCTCTGATTTTGAGGGGTGGAGGTGGAAATCTGAGTGGTTGAGGGTGGTGTGCCAGCGCAAGCTCAAGCTGGTGGGTGCCCCCTTGAGTTCCAGCAGCTGGACCAGCCCACCACTGCCCACATCTGTCCTTGGAGTTTCCCTGTAGCGATGTCTGTGTTGAAGTGTTAGTGTGCATGTAAAATGCCTGCAGGGGAGACTGGTGCTTGGCCTCTGAGCAGCAGAGGAGACCCAGGCAGAACGTGGATGCAGGAAGGAAGAGCAATGCCAGTGGGAGCTGGGGTCAGCAGAGATCCGGACTCCGGACAGAGCGAAGTAGGGTGGAGGCACGGAAATGCAGAGGTCACTGAAGAACACCCTTCTGATCCCAGAAACCTGTGAGTACCTTGACTTGCTTTAGAGTGCGTCTTCCAAACCCCTAAGCTCAGAGCAAATTGCTCTGACGTCAAAGCCCAGGGCTTTAGCTGCCCTTGATGGCTGAGAAGTGAGGCCCAAGGATAAGGGAGGCATGAGTCCAGGGCACCACTCCTAGAATTTGGCCACGGGCTGTTATTCGTGGTGAAGAGAAGTTCAGCGTGCAAGGGCAAGGTCAGATCCACACAGACGGCAGGGACTTTCCTCTCCGTGTCCTGGCTGCCATGGTCCCACAGACTGGGCAGATGAAACCAATGGAGTTTCTCCTCACGGTCTGAAGGCCACATTCTGAAGGCCAGATCAAGGTGTGGCCAGGCTGCAGTCCCTCTGAAGGCTGTGGAGGGGGTCCTTCCCGCCTCCCCAGCTCCTGAAATCCAGGTGTTCCTTGGGACTGCGGCTGCATCACCCAGTCGCTGCCCGCATCATCTGGTGGCCGGCTTCTCTTCGTGTCTCCTCTTCTTAGAAGACGATAGTCCTCACATTTAGGGTCCACTCGGAACCAGCTGACTTCATTTTAATATCACATCTGCAAAGACTCTATTTCCAAATAAGATCACCTTCTGCAGTTCCTGGTGGACACGAATCTTCAGAGGGGCAGCCTTCAACCCAGCATACTTGCTTTTCCTTCCTTATTACCACGGAGCACTTTCTTACTTGTTTACTAAATTATCTGCCCAATTGGTGTGATCATGCGCTCCTTGAGCCCGCGGCCCCGTCTCCCTGTTCCCACATCTGTGAGTGCCCACACAGTACCTGGCAGTCAGGCCCGCCCAGTGTTTAGTGAATGACCAAGTGACCAAGTGCGTAGCCCTGCAGGACACAGAGTAGCTGCCTTTCATTAACATAAGAAGTTCTCTCAGCATTGTGTAGGAGATGCAGCTCCTACATGAGTCAATGTTTCCTTCAGTCTCAAGAGTCTGCACAGTTTCCTGAAAACCCACAATCGGCCTCTGCCCATGGCTCTCCAGCTGCCCAGTGTCCCATGGCTTCTCTTCAGCCACCAAGGGTCTCCACCTTCAAGTTCTTCTGGTCTTCAAAGCTGAAACAGAGACCCTCTCTGTATCCCCACAGCTGTGGTGGGAAAGCACCACGCCTAGTGTTGAAGCCTGGTCCCCTCCCCCGGGACACCAAGTTTCCTCGTAATCCCTGCTCAGTTTCACTGTGGATGTAACTGTCCATCCTGCTCAGTCCTCAGCTTTCCTGCTCAAACTGAACCCTTGTTTTAATTCTGTAAAACAGTCATTTCTCCTGAACGGCTGTGACAGGCCCTACTTTCTTCTTCAGGAGCTCCTACAGCTGGAGCTTTTCATCATCTGGTTTCCTCCAGAGATCTTAGCTGGCCTACCCTTTTTTTTTTTTTTTTTAATTTTTTCCTTGTCTCTCTGCTTTGTGTCCTTGGCAAATTCTCCCAGGCAAATGCATTTTAGTTCCTTAGTTCTCTGTTTTTGTGCCTTGTCTACAATTTACACTACCTATTGAGCTATTTTGATGACTATTTTTCATGCTCAATTGTTTTCATATCCATCTGTTCTTGCTTCATATGTACTTATTTAAGTTTTATAATTTCTTATTTTTTTACATGGGCATTAGGCTTGCAATTCTCTTGATCATTTTAAACATACTTCAGTGGTATCTGTTTTAAGTATGTTCTACACTTTTCTGTGACAGTAATCTACTTTTCTATTAATTTTATGGGCTATTTTTCTTCTTGCTTGCCTCTTGTATTTTGAGGGCTCAGAAAATGAACCCCAAAGTGTGGTGTTTTGACATGCTGAGCTTCAGAGTCTCAGAAGCAGATTTAAACTCCTCACACCTAGTCTCTTGATCCTCTCTGATCCTCTTTCTCTTCTGAAGCCTACAAAGGAGTTTTCCCTGAATTTCCAGATCTACCAAAGAGGAACTAATTGCCCTAAAATCCTTTTACTGAAATTTTATGAAAAAAGGAAGCTTAAACTTCTATCATGGATGAAGAGACTGAAAATCCGAGCCCCGAGGACCTATGTATCAAGTCATTGTATATTTTTGGGCTCATTCGTTTCTCCCCAAATCCACCTACTCCCCTCTAGAATTGCTGGCAGCCCCCACACCCTTTCCCTATGAAGAGGATATTTAAGCTTCAACCATCTGGTCCTCTCCTTGGGTTTCATATTCGGTGAGGCTCCTGTGAACCTGTACACCTTAATAAATCTGTTATGCTTTTCTCTTGCTAAACTGCCTTTTGTCATAGGAATATCAACCATGACCCTTTAAATGGACAAGAAAGGGAGCACCCCTTTCCTTGCCCCTATGTTGTACATTAGGATACACAGGCTTGACTTGCAGGCAGGTGTATTGTTCTCCTCTCTGCAATGACTGCTGCCTAGATGTGCTGTAATGGCCTCCACTTGGTGCTTGGAGGTGCCCATTTCAGGTCCAGGTCCAAGGCTGGTGCTAGCTGGAGGGTTGGCATCTGCCTCTGAATGCATGCACTAGGGCTGGCTCTACCTGCCTCTGTGTCTGGGGTGCTTTTGGTGCCTACTCTTGGTGGGACTCTCACTCCTTCAGGATGTGGCCAGCAAAGCTGGACCTTCAGCCCCAGATCATCACTGTATGTTTCATCTTGTATCTCTTAGTAGTGACATTATTATGCTTTGAGTCTATGCCTTTTTGATTAAAATTTTAAGGTGCATGCAGTTGCTTTGTTTGTAGTTTCAAGAGTGAACTTGTACAGTATCTTGATCAGAATTTGCCTACAAGGATTTGGCTTCCTGGAAGATGATGTCCCCATGCCTGACCCTATGTCCTGTGCTCAACATGCAGACTCCACATGAAGCACTACCTGTTACCCAATGCAGACTTTACCAAGTAGGAAGAGAGCAGGGATAAGCTGAAGACCAGATAGTCTCATGGAAAAGGTTGCATGCTCCAATCACTAACCTTACAAGGCATAAATGTCCATATCCTGGGAATCTTCAGCGTCCAGGGCCAGGACTGGGAATTATTCATAACTGTGGTCCTGACACCAGGAGTGCAAGATCCAAACCCTGAGCCGTCAGCAGGACCAGGGTTAGGGTGAAGTGATTGCCCACGTCAGCACTCCTGTGTGGACTTGTGGCCTGCAGTACAAGGCACAGGTTGGGCAATGTGTGCCCAGGGCACACTGTTAAACTGAAATTGGCAAACAGCATGGACTCTGGACCTGGAATGCCCAGGGCACAGGGGCGACTCCTGAGTGGCACCAGGGTCTCCCTCTCACCTCCGTTCTGTGGGGAACTTCGTTGTGCAGACTTCTTAACACCATCTCTCTCCTCTTCCTGCACCCATTCCCCCAAGGCATTCTGGATCCCATTCCTTAGTGGTTCAGCAGGGGACAGGGTCACCAGCTTGAAGTGCTGTACCGGAAGTACAGTGTGTGTCCTTTTTTGGACCATGCATGAAGCCTGAAAGTTGCCTCTGTTTCAACCAGTGCTCTTCTGAAGGGGGAGGGTGGTAATCTTCTGAAAGAGAGAGAGAGAAGCTGGACATGGGGGCATTGTGCTTTGGGGACAGAAGTTCCTCTCCTTGTGTGTAGGGTTGCTTGTCTCAGTCTGTGAGGGGCTGGGAAGGAGCAGGGCGCTCTTTGGGTTCAAGTCCCCTAATGCAGCACTTCTCCAGTCTTCCCTGAAACACTGACACTAAAATACAACAGCTTGTCCAGCTTCCAGCACATGAACGATATGCCCACATTTCTGTCTCAGGGCTCAGGCAGATGAAGGCAGCCTCTGAGGCTGGAAGCTGGAGCTACCACCAACCCTCTTCTCCTCCCACCACCTCCCCAGGAGCCCAGGTCCCAGCGCCAGGCGAGTCTTGGCTCCTGGAGGCTCCCCAGTTCCCTGGGGTGGAGGCGCGTCCCCCAGGGTGTGAGTCAAGGGGCCACGGGGCACCTCTTGGTTCTGTGGTGTGGAGTGGCCGCTTTGCCTGTGGCCTGCTTGGTGGCTGCACCAGCCTGAAGGCAGAACACGCCCTGGGGGCAGCTGGCAGCTGTGTCTTTCCCAGCCGTGGCCAGGGTACATGCCATCATTGAACTGTGCAGGGGTCTGGCAGAGCCACAGGCTGAGGCCGCCCACAGGAAGGAGGACCCCACCCAGCCCCTCTCTTTTGGAACCAGCAAGCTTCTGATGTGGACAATGGAGGGTGCATCCCTTCGACCAAGGACTCATGAGGCTCTCCCAACTCTTGCTGTGGGATTCCCGATGAGTGACTTGGAACATCATGTGTTTGTTCATCAATAGAATTGCTAAACTGTCTACAACAGACGTGCTGAACCACTGTGGTGAAGGAAAGTCGGCATCCCTTTATTAGATAAAGTCAAGCTCAGAAGCTGAGGCAATCTGAAGCATTCCTCAGGCTGCACACAGCAGTGGAGAGAACTGGTGAGTGCGGACTCCCACCGTTTGTTGAAGAATGAAGTCATGCCCTTCTGCAATAAGGTCCAATTCACATTTTTATGAGCAGTAGCAAAATATGTGAAGGCTGGGTGCTGTGCTGAGCACTTGACAGCAGCGAGCTGACAATCCTGAGACTGAGACTCAGATGGGGAGACTGAGGTGTTCGAGGGTCAAGACCCTGCCAGGGGTCTACTGTCCCAACTTGCTCTCCAGTTCTCATTAAAAGTCTCCTTCACTTCCTCTTGTCATGCCATTTACTGGTGGGGGACTTGCTGAGCTAGGACACCTGTTCCAGGAGCCTGGGGCCAAGCCAGAAGATCAGAGCAGAGTTCAGGCATTTTCACTGGGTCAAAAAGCAGGTTTATAAGACTGAACAACCTGAGCCACTTGTATTCTTACCAAAACATGACATGGCATTCCAAAAGGAATATGTCTATGATGATGAAAATTAATTTCTAAGTGATAAAATGCAGATGATAATATGAACAGAAGATGACAGGAAAAATCATTCATAATTACATTATTTGCTTATCTGGGGTGAGAGGACAATTAAACCAGAGGTTAGATACTATCAAATAAAGCAGAAACTTTAAAAATTGAGTCACTATTAAATACTTGTAGTTTTTCTGTAGGAAAATGGTCTGGTTTCCTGAATAAATGACTCCCCTAATGAGAGGGTTACATTCCAGAACAGCAAAGATTTGAGAGGTTCACCAAACAAATGTGAAGCATTGACCTTATTTGGATTTTGGTTCTAAAAAACCAACTATAAAAAGGCATTTTTCATGGGACAGTGCAAGAAATTTGACCACGGCATATCTGTTGATATGAAGGAATGACTGCAGTTTTAGAATGTGTTAATGGAATTGCTGATGTGCACAACAGCAGATGGGATGACGCAGCGTCTGGGATTTGCTTTAGAATGATCTGGGAAGCAGAAGGGATTGGAAGGTGCTTTCAGTGACACAAGACGGGTCATGAGCTGCTACTTGCTGGAATGGCTAACAGGCATGTGGAGGGTTATTGCACTCATCTTTTAAGTTTGTTTAAAACTTTCCATTAAAACAAGAGATGGAGGAGCAGACTGAGCCTTGGCAAGCAGGAAATGCCATGGCTAACCTGAGCCTGTGGCTACCAAGCTGCAGTCACACTGCTGATCCCAGGGCCATTTGCTTCTCAGTCTGCCCCAGCAGGACCGATGCGGGGCTGGTTGCAGCAATCCTACAGTGGAGAAGCTTCCTGGCTGCTGAAGGAAGCCATGGAGATAACCCTGTAGGCCGTCCTCTCCAGCACGTGCTGGGACTGGAGACAGGAAGGCACTCTGGAACTGTGAAGAAGCCAACTTGGCAACCCTGCCTCCCTACCTGCTGTGAGCTGGCGTGCAGGCAGGTGGGAGGGAGGAAGTCAGAAAGTCAGCACCTACCTAGGGAGAAACACAGGCCTGGGAGAAGCCTGTGCACTCCTCTGTGGTAAGCTGGGTCTGTGAATATAAAGAACGAAATATGGGTGGAAACAGTCATGAATCTCTTTGGTCAAACGTCCCTGCTGGGCGAGGAGGGCTGTTCTCTGAGAAGGGAGCATCCTACCTTCTCACTGGAAGAGTACTGGCCGCTAGTGTCCATGCATTTTCTGGCCATTATCTCTCTTTCTCTCCTAGCTTTTAATGGGCTGCTTGGAAGAGGAAGCCAGATCCTATCTTGTACAAATCAACAGTACAATTTCTTAGTTAGAAACAAGCTGAGCCCTAGATAACCAAATAAGAATTGGGCTTAGATTCAGAATCTTGGAGCAGGAAACACACTCCAAATAAAACAACAAAAGCCCAGGGGGACTTTTCTAATTGAACTTGGAAACGTTCTCAGAGCCATGTCAGAATCCTCTGAATGGGAAGTGAGGTGGAGGGTCCCTGTTAAAGATGCAGATTCCTTGGTCAAAAGTACATGAAGACACTCAACATCACTGGAAATGCAAAGCAATCTCATGAGCCCCCATTGCACGCCAACTGATTAGAGTAAAACAGATGCCAAAGACAAGAGCTGGTGAGGAAAAGGAGAACTGGAACCCTGGAATGCTGGCGGCAGGAACGTGACAGTGTAGTCACTGTGGAAGAGTCTTGCAGTTTCTCAAATGACAGAACACGATGCAGGAATTCTACTCCTGGCCACACTCAAGAGAGAAGAAAACTTAGTCCACACAGAATCAGGACCCAACTATTCACACTGGAGGAAACAACCCACATCCAACCTACTAACAAACAGACGGAATGTGTCACCTTCATGCCGTGGGTACGACTTGGCCACAAAAGGAACGGAGTGCCAATACATCTACCCCGTGGTGAAGCTTGGAAACATGGTGCTGAGTGGAAGAAGTCTGAGGATGGAGTTGAATATAAACTGCTTGGAAATGTTGCCATTTATTTTGAATAACATACAACCACCCAAAAGTATTGCTGATAAAGTAATTCCACACCCCACATCCTTGGGTGGGATGGGGAGTGCTTGAGGACCTCTGTAAGTAGAGGCCCAAGGGCATCTTGGGCATCTCCCTGCCCAGCTGGCTGGCAGGGGTGTTGTGTGCACTCCTAGGCCGGGGACCGGCTGCCCCTGATCCAGCGGGCTCTGAGTCTTGCAGGTCCTACTCACCATTCTCCTGAGTTTGAGATCCATCAGGCTGGAGTCTGAAGCCCGGAGCAGTTCCTCTGCCTCCAAGGAACGTGGAAGAAAAGCTCCATCAGGGCCTAGAGATGCTCCCATTTAATCTCTCTGAGTCCAACCCACCACACCCCCAGGAGAAGATGAAGCAGACACAGTGGTTCCATTCACATCTAGAAACAAAGACGCTTCTTTCCATTTGATCACAGAAGAAGCAGTGTGTCTCATGTGCACAGATTTGGGATGAGATAGTGCCTGGAAGTCATCTGATACTGTTGGAGTGGGTGGTCACCTTCAGCAGCTACTCCCTGGGTGCTTCGGTGGGGTGTGAGGGATGTCACCTTGAGAGGGAGCAGTGCACCCATCCAAGACCAGCAGGCAGGACTAACATGGATGTTTACGTTTTTTCCCTGAGACATGGATAACAAAGTGTGTTCCAGAGTATTTCCTGTTATATATTCTTTTTAAAAACATATACTTGACAAAGATACACATTTGAGTGAATAATATGATTATATCACACACACACACACACACAATAATCACAAATTAATTGTCATGGTCCATGTTGTGCTGCTGTAACAGAACATCAGAGCGGATACTGGGTAACTCATGAAGAATACAGTTTTATTCCTACAGTTCTAGAGTCTGGAAAACACAAGATCCACCATCTGGGGCCACCATCTGGAAAGGGCTTTTTTACTGCATCATCCCACGGTAGAAGGCAGAAAAGCAAGAGTGTGTGCACACAGGCACAAGAGAGGGGCATGAGCAGGGAGAGAAAGAAGGGGGTGGACCCATCCTACCAGGTATCTGCTCCTATAATAACTTACCAATGAATTTTAAGATTTTTTTCAATTTTTGTGAAAAATGCTATTAGAATTTTGATAGGAATACACTGAATTTGTAGATTGTATGGGGTACGATGAACACAGTAATAATAATTCTTTCAATCCATGACCATGGGATATCTTTCAATTTGTTTTCTTCAATTTCTTCCATCAATGTCTTTTACTTTTCATTATACAGATTTTTCACCTCCTTGGTTAAATTTACAGACAGGTATTTTATTCAACACTAGAAATGGAATCTCTCAATTTTTTTTGGATAGCTTATTTTCAGTGTATAGATGCGCAACTGATTGTTAATTTTGTATTTTCCAACTTTACTGAATTTGTTTATTAGAACAAAGAGGTTCTTGGTGGCATCTTTAGGGTTTTCTATATATATAAATGCCATCTGCAGAGACAGTTTAATCCCCTCCTTTCCTTAGTGGTTTTCATTTCTTTTAAAAAATTCTTCTGATCTCTTTTCCTTGGGGTAGGTGTCATAATATAATCAGGGTATAATAGAGGAACTTAAAAGCTGACTTCTGCTATCTGTTCTCCCTCTCCTACACTGTCACAGGATTTTTGGACAGGTCTTTTTCCTACCTCTTATGCAGGTGTGGACAGCCATGTGACTACTTTCTAGACAGTAAGATGCAAATGGAAGAAAAACCTGCTAAGTTTGGCTTATGCTCTTTAAGGGAAGAACTCTACCTTGACCCCCTCTTTCTCTTCTTTCCACTGGCTGCTCCAGCAGGAGGTGGCAGACAGATAACCGTCCTTGAGAAGAAGCCCAGGGTGGAAGAGATCTACTGTGTAACAGGAGGGTCCTGGGCCCAGGATGACAGCATGGCCACCACACCAGCCCTGGGTTCCTTGCAGACTTTTACATGAAGGATAAAAGCATAAACCTTCACTGTGTGCAAGTCTTCTCAATAATTAATACACTGTAGTTAAAGGATCCTGGTCATTTCTAGTGTAACGTTTTCTGACACAGGTTCCAAAATGATAAGAACAGAATGAACTTGACTTTGCCTAGGTCCACTCAATGTTCTTCAAGTCAGAGCTGCTTCACTTGGTTCTTTCTCTTATAGCTGAAGAATGTGGCACAGCCACTTTTAAGTCAGACAAGGTGGTTGTTTTTCTCAGTGGTCAGCTTCCTGCTGGGAACACAATGCAGAACCAGGTTGATTTCCCTAAGCGCTCCACACCCAAGACCAACTTCTAGAACAATTCATTGCTGAATCACAGACTTATCATTACCATCGAATAAAGTTTTTCTCTCCTAACTAGACACATGAAAGTGCAAAGTGAAAGGCCCGAAAGACAGAGAGAGAAACAATTGACAATAGACAATTGAGTGACCCATGCATGTAAAATTTTATCCAATTGTTCTCAGGATCGCTTCCCTGAAAGGACTAGTTGGGGGCAGGGGGAGGACAGGGTTAGAAAGCATAAGGAGGAAGAGACAAGTCTGGCTTCTGAAATATGGTACGATATGGTAGAGATGTCCCAGGGCAGGGGGGACCTGGGGAACCCTGCTACTAACAAGAGGCCATGATTGCTGAGTGACTTTCAATTCACCATTCTGTTCTAGTAAGTGCTGGGTATGAGAGACTCCATCCAAGTTCTGACCCAAGTCAAAACAGTCAGCAAGGGGACAAAATATCAACTTTTTAATGAAAAAGACTGATATTTTAAATGCAGTCTGTACATATAAGGAGAACACTTTCTATACTGATTTCTGGAATTAGGCAGCCACAGAGGAACTAGAACAAACTCCTGGTTCTTACAGCCTGCCTGTGTTCTCACTGTCCAGCACACACTGGACACACTGGAGGCCGTCAGCTGCCCCTAACACCATCCTTGGGAGCTTCACAGTGGAATGCCTTTGGCTAGATGCTTCCCTGTGCACAGCTTTCCCTGGCTTTCCAGAGAGCCAATTTCCAGCAAATTCTGTCAGTGCTCACCACTGTGGTTCCCCCAGTGGATGCTGGGCCGTGGCCACACACTTGCCAGCAAGGTCTGTCCTCGGTCCTTGGGGATGGGCTCATCCCTGGCTGTGCAATCTCAGAAGTTGTGGTTGCTTCTTACATCTACTCTACAACTGTTGGATGCTAGACGCATGTGGCTATAAATCCTATTTTTAATCTTAGGGTCTTGAATGAGACCATTCCTCTAGTGGATCCAGTGGGCTGTGCAGGGTGCTACACGCTTTGGTGCAAGAACTGCTTGCAATGGGCTCATGATCAACTTGATCATGATCAAGTTGATCATGAGCCCATTTCTGAGTAAAGACCCTGTGGTTCTTTTTCCAGGATTAGCGAATGCATTTCTCACAGCAGTGTTGGGGGAGTGAAGAGGTACCCAGCAACAAAAATACCAACTGCTGGTACAGCGGTGCCTGAAACCAGTGACCTGTTTCCTTTTTAAAAAGTTCTCAGGGCTAGGGAGATAGCTCAGTTGAGTTCGATCCCCAGTACCGCAGGAAAAAAAAAAAAAAAAAAAAAAAAAAAAAGTCCTCACTTTGAACTGATATTAGACTTTAAGAAAAGTTGCAAAATTAGCCAAGTATTTATATACACAGCACCCAGCTAATATCTTACCTAAACACAGTGAAATGATCAAAACAAAGAAATTAATACCAGTGCTATATCAACTACAGGTTTTCTTTGCATTTCATGAGTCAGGTTTGGCTAACGTCTTTCCACAATGCAATGAGGTTACCAGAATGCCCCATCCTCGTGGCACCTGCAGGGCATGTGGTGTTGAAGCGTCGTTACCACTAAGGTGCACTCTCACCACCTGACGGGTGGCGGCTGCCAGGTCTGTCCTCTGAAGTCCCGTTAACCCTGCAGATCCTCTCAGGGAGAAACTTTCAGGCAAGGCCAACATTCTGGTTCTTACACTTTGCCTGCCCATCTCAGCAGGCACTAGGTGGGGGATCTGGCCGGCGCCACAGTGGCACTCCAGCGTGCTTCTCCATTCCCTCTGTGACTCTGATCAGTGGCCTTCACAGGAGGCCCTGGCCTCCTCACTCATCCCTCGTGCTTTGTGTTAGCAGAGACCCACGGATGCTGCGGGTCGTGATCCTGCCTGCGGTGCAGTCCTTGCTCCACTTGACCTCCTGCTCCCGTGTCCCCGGTGTTACTTTCTGCCACCGTGAGGCACTCCTCTTGGGTTTCTGTTGCCCCAGCCCTGGGAGCAACCAATTCTCCAAGGTTCCTGGCTCCTTTCCTCAGAGTTTACCCTGGTCTTTGATATCAGATGCAACTGATTCTTTCTTGTTAAAACCAGGATGACTCTGACTTAGCAGCAGGAAGCAGCAGGCAGGGCCAGGCCCTTTCTTTGGCAGCACAGGGAGTGACCAGTGACCATCACTCCTGTGGGCTGGGAGGACAGAGTGCTCACCTACGAAGACCTGGGTCTTGTTTTCTGAGTCTGGACCATGATCTGACAGTCAAACACCACCACAAAAGCACATGCGTGCCCCACCAGCACATCCCACCAGCACACACCCCACAAGTACTCAGATGGCACCCGATAAGCACATGCGTGCTCCGCGCGTAAGCCAGGCACAGTGACCTTCAGAGGCTCTGTTTTCACTTTTATTGAGCAGAGTGGACGGAGAGGCACAGTCCTTTCACTAGCACGGTTAGGCTGGGCTCTGAGGGACTGTGACAGAGGCAGGAGGCAGATGGTCCAAGTCTCAAGAAGGACAGAATCACACAATGTGAGGGGTCCCAGAGAGGGCCATCACGGTGCAGGGAGCCTCAGGACCTTCCCATTTCTCTTCTGGATACCCCCATGTGCACTGCCTGGATGAAGGGGAGGCAGGAGGCAGAGAACCACAAGCTCTTTCCATCCTAATTCGATGGCAGCTAGTGCCTACTGTGGGACGCGTGCTTTTGGACCTTGGCTGCTTTCTAGAGGTTGAGTCACAGTGGCCACCTCTGAGAACCTACCCGGGGTCACTCAGCTGTCCCTGATAAGCCCCAGGACTAAGCATTTCCAGCTGCCAGCACAGCTAACTCCACCCATCTGACAGCTGGATACACCTGTGTCCGTTCTTAGCGCTCTACGAGTAAACTGTAAGAGGAAAAGGGAGGAGAACTTCACCTCCCTGGGCAAGACAGAAGAGGAAGAGGGCAGAGGGTAGGATTCCTTCTGGTCAGACTGGCCCTCCACAGAAAGCCAGGCCTGTCAGTCCTTCAGCTGAGACACCTCATACAGGTAGGAGGCCAGCATCTTGGTTCCTTCTATGTAGTTATGCCTGGGGGAGGAACAAGTCATCATGTCAGCCGGTGTCCCGGAGCACAGCACAGCACCTGGGCCTGCTGAGATTCCTCCTCAGGCACGGGAGCGCCCTCCACCCAACCACCGCTTGGAGTACTGCTCCTCTCTGCTACTCAGCCACCATCCTCCCACCCCACTGCCAAGAACCAATACTGATCCTTGCCTAAGCATGGAGGAGGCCGCAGCCGGGGCTCTGGTGTATGGACAGGCCTGCAGTTCATATCCAGTAGCCAGTCTGCCTCCCCTGCCCTCCTGCAGGGCTGTGCTCTGCAGTCCTGCCTATGCCCCTGACTGCTTGGGGTGAGTTCCTGCTACCAGCCCTCAGCAGCTCCAGCACAGGAGACTGTCCTGCTCACGGCCCCTGCCTGCCTGGGTCTCTCCTTCCTGCCAGTCGCCAGAGGCTCCCTGTCATCCTGCCTAAGTCAGAGGGTGTACAAGTATCTCAAGCGGTGGGCGGTCCTTCAGAAACACAGTAGAGAGCGCTTCAGGAGTGGTAGATGAAGAAAAGCAACTTGTTTTCACACACCGCCATCACCAGGGCCTCGTCCCTGCCTCCCATCAAACGCAGATACAAATGCAGGATGGTCACAGAATCCTAGCTGACTGCCCGCCTTTCTTGGCAGCAGCACCCAAGTGGGGAGGAGGGCAGAGAAGGGCCGGCAGGAAGCCACGCGGGGAATCCACCCAGCGTCAGGCCTCGGGCCCTGGGGGCTCACCTGTTGAGTTTTTCATTCTGGGAGTGGGCACCATCATCTGCGGACCCCACTGGCAAGAGCATGACATTCTTGCCTGTGGCCTCTTGAAATGTCAAGGTCACAGGAATGCTGCCACCCTCCCTGGTCAAGTCTGGTTCAACACCAAACACTGGAAGAAAGGGAAGAAGAGAAACAGTGAACCTGGAGGCTCGAGCTAGAGACCCACCATGGAGGCAGTTCTCAACAACAGGGACGGACTGGGGACAGCAGCCCAGCCTCAGCAGCTTTCCTGAGAGCACCACAGACACAACAGTCACATCCAACAGATGAGACAGGGACCTCAGATATGCTGAGACAGACGTCCCCTGGCAAATGTCCCCAAGGAGCATCCCACCTGTTTTCAGGGCTCTTCTCCCCGCCATGTAATGAGGGTGGTTGAAGTCAGACACCCAGGGCTTCCCACCGTGGCACATATACACCTTGAACTTGTTGGGGCTGTGAAGCTCAGCAAACTTCTTAGTCAAGTAGCTTGTAACCTAAACCAGAGGAGACATGCTCTTTAAAGGCCTGGGATGTGATGGAGTGTTAGTGATTACATGGGCTGCAACAGTCGTCTACAAGTCTGCCAAGACGGCGCTACGACATTCTGAGGTGAGTCTACAGTGAGTCCCACTTTCTGCTGTTGAATACTGATCTACATAACCATGAGAGCAGGGAAGAAGACTTGATCTAGAAACAAAATTCAGTTACCTGAAGGTAAAGGCAATGTTTAAATTTCATGCAATTCACCGTTTACACTGGAGTTCCAAATGATAATACATTAAGTTGAAAATGTTTTCTGACTTGCTTTATGTTGCGAACAGGTTGTCTCTCCAATCCCTGCCAACACTCTAAACCTCTATAACTGTACTTGGAGGTAAGGCCTTTGTACAAGTTATTAAGGTCAGATGAGTTATATGGCTGGGGCCTGGTTAGACAGGGTTAGTGCCCTCATAAGATGACAGAGACAGCCTGGCTCACTATTCACTATGCGCACACACAGCAAGAAGGTACTACCTGCAAGCCAGGAGTGGCCCCTTGCTAGACACCAGCAAAAGGAGACTTTTCTGTCTCCAAAAATGGGAATAATACACTTCTGCCATTTAAGCCATCCAGTCTATGAGCTATTGACATGGCAGCTCTCGCAGACTAACATACTTTATAAAACTGATCACAAGCTAAATTTCATTGGGGTAGAAAATGGACCTATGAGATACCCTGTGAGCCAGGCTGACCCAGTTACCAGAATCCTTCCCTCCACTTGTCATCACCTTGAGAGGCAGCTCCCAGCACCCTCAGCTGATGTGAAGTCTTGGAATAAGATCAGAGGTCAGATCTGGCCACCCTACCAGTGATGGAGGTCACTTTCTTGTGATGCCTGTTCATATGTCCTTTACTGAGGGTAAGTTTTTGCACTGCTTATTCTGTGATTACTGAATGGGCAAAAACCAAGAGGTGTGGGGATGCACAGGGTTGAGGTTTTTGCCCCAGTGAAATCTTTTGTTCCCTATATCTTGGCACAGCAGCTCTCTCCCACCCGTACTCCGCACTCCCACAGACCTGCTTGCTGACCACTTCAGGAGTCATGTCTGGCACAAGCCTTATGGAGAACTTGCCGACCACTTTCCTAGGAATCACAGTCTTGGCTCCCGACCCGGAGAAGGCGCCTTCGATGCCATGGAGGGAGAGGGAAGGGTAACGCCAGCGGTGCATCAGGATGTCTTTCTGCAGAACCACGACAGATGTTTGCTCACTGAGGAGATGGATGCCACCAGCAGCCAGCTGTCCTGAGACAGGGCCCCGCTGGGGCCTGGCAGCCACAGACGGAGGCACGGACATGGCGCTCTGCCAGGCAGGCTGGTGCGAGGGGCTGCAGGGCTCAGGAACTACTGCTCCACACCCCAGGAGCTCGCTGGCCCCCAGCCTCAGCCGATGGGGATGCTGGGGGCAGCGTGCTTGAGTTTCAGTTCCCAAACAGCTGCCATGTCTGCTTCCCCACCCGTCCTTACTAGCCGAGCAATGCTCCTGCAGGACTTTGATGAGGCGCAGGCTCTTTCAGACCTGTCCACCTGACCTGACCCTTGGGCAAGCCCACAGGGGTGGCCCTGCTCTGTCCCATGTGTGTCCTTCTGGAGTTCTGCACTCACTTTTCTCTGGGGAAGATGAAACTCAAGGGCTAAGGCTATTCTGTCTGCTCCCATCTCCACCCTAGAGAGTTGGCCCTACTGCTGAGTTCAATTAATATTAGCTTCATGGAAGCTGCTGAAGTGATATCCACACCTCATAAACCAAGAAGGAAACGGACCAAGGCAAAGTCACGACACAAGTCACCCCCACAGTTACGTAAACTGTGTGGAGCCTCCGCCTCTGCACTTGGCTCTGCAGGGTGCCGTAACTGACCTCTGGGCCAGTGGTGAAGAGATCACCCCACAAACCCAGAGAAAGCGGAGGCACCTGCAGCAGGAGAGGGCAGTGTTCCTTCCCCCGCACGCTCCCTCCAGATCTTTCAGTCAGTGGATTCTGACATGAAAAAGCACTACACAGGCCCAGCCTGACGTGCCCTGCTCTCTAGCTTTGCACCTGACACTGTGTGCATGTGCCCCCTCCAGGAGAGGCCGCTGGAGCGCGGAGCTGGCACCTTGCAGCCATGCAGGAGGCTCTTGGCCCCCACGTCCTTGGCAAACTCCTCCAGGTCAAAGTCGATGTGGTCGTAGAGCCTGTGTTCCTCGTCGGTCACGGGGGCCACAGCCTCGTTAATGCCAGGGATGAGGATGTTGCCCCTGTTGTCGATCAGAGAGCCTGGGGGAAGCAAGGGGTTCAAATGCTCAGGTGAGGCAAGACGGCAGCAGCAGCAGCTCTCAGCAGTGCCAACGCCAGAAAGTCAGGCACAGCAGAGACCCGTCGCTCAGCCTCCTGGGCCCAAGATGGAGGTAGGCCAGGAGCAGCAGGGACAGCCCTGGGGGTGACGTTCCTGAACACCTTGCCTCTCCAGGCATTTATTCTAGAAAGTCAGTCAGATAATGACATGATAATGACAGCCAACAAGGTGAGCAGGACCATTATTCCTGTTTTTAGACAGAGACTGAGGAGCAGAGAAGGTAACCTGTCCTCAGTCACACCACGATACTAATCAGGCAGCCAGCTGGCTCCAGGCAGGCTCACTCTAAAGCTGCCACACCACACTACCCAACTTTTCATGTTTAAGGTACATCCCACAAGAAGCAAGCTGCTCTGGAGCCAAGGAGAAGGGACTGGGAGTGGGACAAGCAGACTCCAACCCTGGAAAGGACGTCCTCTCACCCGAGGCAGGCTTTGTCCTTGTAGGTAGGAGAGTAACAGAATCACGTGGGAGACGAGGGCTCTGCCTAGCCTTGAGCAAGGAGGACAATGGAAGCCCAAGGGTAGCCAGCTATGGCAAACAGACCAAAGCCAATACCCCCCTGGAGACATGAGGTCTGGTATCAGAGGAGGGACGGCATCTTGTGCTCCTAGGGGCAGGGTGGATGGGAACTTGGATGTTCCAATGGAGTACAGCAGCAGCCAGCCCACCCTCCCCAGCTCAGCACGCACTGATGGAGCGAGAATCAATTCACACTCACCCATCAGTGCAATGAGATCCGTCATGGCCTCGTGCACCGAGCCACCGTACACCCCAGAATGGAGGTCTTTGTCACTGCATTCCACCTGGATGGAAACAAAAGTCCACTTTATCTGGCTTCTTAGTGGGAGCTTATTTTTATCATGTAACAACACACAGAACAAAGAACATTCATAAGACTTCACAATTTTCCAAATCAAAATGTGTTCCCTTGAGGAGCAAAGCAAGGTGTTCTTCCAATTAGTAAACTCAGACAACAAATGATAACCCTGGATATGCTAATCACAGGCACTAGGTAACTACAGGTAAAATGGAATGCCCACCACAGGTGACCAGGCATGCCTGCCACGGGTAAACTGGGCATGCTGGTCACAGCTATGCCGGGAACGCTGGCCACAGTTAAAAGCATGCCACAGGGCAACCTCTCTAGCACGCAAAACCTCTTCCAGGGGAAGGACAGGCCCTATCATTTCACAAGGACCAGTTCCTGAGTGGGTAATACCCAATGCGAATGAAGACCCAAGTGGACCTGGAGCCTGAGGACCGGGATTCAGATCCACCCGCCACTGACCAGTCTTGTAGCTAGGTAAGGCTAGGCCCCTGCGGAAAGGGGAACTCACTCCCAGCTCCAGGTCACCGGTGACGTGTGGAAGGGCATGATGCCGGGGTGAGTGCTCCGTGAAGCCAGCCATGATTTCTGCCCTGTTCAGGTGACGTGGCGGGTGGGGCAGGGGCCACCCTGATTGGCAGGCGGTGAGGGGCAGAGCCTGGCTGGCCTCCCCACACTCCCTCGGGTGTGGGGAGGGTCTCGTTCCCTCACAGTAACCCAGTGCAGGCCGAGGGCTTCCGTGCTCACGCCTCAGCAAGGGCTCTCCACTCCCAGGAGGTGCTCTCCAACGCTCTGTACAGCCCGGCCCTCTCGGGGCGAGCGCTGGATCTTCCCTCTTGCTCCAGGGCACATCATAAACAGCACTGCCCTGGCTGGATACTGCTGTGAAATGACTTCCGGGCATGGAGTCTCATCAAATGCCTGGGCTCCGACAATGGCTCGTGGAGCCTGGGAAGTGGGCACCACCAAGCTCTGTGCTGCTCCTTCAAGAGTGACTGCCTCTTGACACATGCCTGCTTTAGGGCAGGAAGACAAGGGGACTCGGGGCGAGTAAGAAGCCTGCAGAACTTGGTACATACCTCCATGAAAAAGTAGCAAATGCCCCTAAGGCCGTACGTGAGGCAGGGCTTCTTCTTCCCCAGCCAGTAATTGTCAGAAATGCAGACGTAATCCACATCTTTAAAGAACTTGTCTTTCTGGGCAAAAATCAGCTCATCCAGGCCTTCAGAGCCAGACTCCTCCATGCCTTCGAGGCAGAACCGCACATTGACAGGGATGTCCTGTGACAGGAGGCAGGAGGGGTTGGCTTCCCTGCTTTTTGCCCTCAGAAGCTCAGACAGGAAACCACACCTGCTCAGCACTGTGCATTTCAAATACAACCTCCTCAGACAGCCACAGGCAGACAGTGGTCTGCAGGGCCCCAGGGGAAGGAAGGAAGGCCCTCCCCATGCCTGGGTGAGCCCTAACGGGACCTCTGTGGATGCCCAGTGAGAGCAAATGAGGAGTGTCCGGGACAGCCAGAGCTGCTCCCTCTGTGACAGAGGGACAAAGAAATCTGCACAAGAGCATCGGAGTCCTCAGTGTTGCACAGAGAGCCTCCGCCAACACAAGGACCTCAAGTGTGCACTCTCCTCCGCTGTGAGCCCTGCACCACCAGCCACAGCAGACATCTTCCAGGTGCTCCCCCAGCTCCCCAGGGCGAGGCAGGTGGTCCCCTCCCCAGACAAGGAAAGGAAGCAGCACATGAGCAACAGGGAAACCCTAGTGACCAACAGGGCACAGAACAGCAGGCCCAAGTGCAGACTTGAGCCTACCGAGTCCTGGTTCGAACCCGCCCAGCAGCTGCACTGTACACCACATGTGCTTTGCCCTCCACCCAGCGCGGTTCACCCGTGCTCCTCCTCCTGCTTGCCTCCTCCTCTGCACTCAAGTGAGATCCTCCCAGGTGCCTGGGTATATGGAACGGGTAGTGAGTCACTAGGAGGCTCTCCACTGTACGCAGCCGCCCCTCACTTTAGACCTCCTCAGACCCCGGGGCAACTCCACGGCAAGCCGGAGGCTCCCCGCGGCACTGGAGGGGTGAGGCTTCCTGTTCCCATGCCCAGTGCGAAGGGCTGCCTGTGCCAGGCAGGTGTTCTGTGTCAGTTCCCTCCTATGCCAAACGACTGCCTGGACCCGAGGGCCTCAGACCCTTTCCACAGCTGAGTCCACAACTTTGACAAAAATGCTTGTCTTATTCTTATTTTATCATGATACAAGATAAGAGCCAGATGCAAAAACTACCCGTACAACATGATCAAAACTAGACTAAAGATCATTAGTGAGTTTAGTAAGTAACAAAATATTAAATGAATATTTTGAGGTTTGGGACTTTGGCAATTTTTTTTCTCTATTTTACCAATTTAGAAGAAGGAGCACATGTTTCACAGTTGATGAAATACCTTTTTAAAATAACTTATTTTTAGGAGCATATAAACCACAGAGAGAGAGAAAGGACTCTGTCCAACATCACAAAGCTTATTACACTCTGGCAAGTATCATGGGTATAATCAATGACTGAAAATTCACATTTTGGACTAGGGGTAGAGTTCAACAGCACAGCCCTTACCCAGCAAGAACTAGGCCCCAGGTTTGATCCCTAACCTCACAAAGAAAAAAAAAATTCACATTCCATGTGCTGGCTGAATCCTGCTGACCTTGCTAACTAGTCAACAGTATGACCTTTGAGCACCTGTAAAACAATTAAACTTCCAGTGTTTCTAAAGTTGAAAACAGCTATAATCTTAAATCTGAATCACCTGTGATGATTAAGGTTGGGGACACTCGCTTTCTCTTGCCCAGTGATCTCACGGTACTGCTCAGGGGGAACCTGGTGAATCTGCGGAATGTGACGGGGCGGGGCTGTAGGCATACCTGACCAGTCTTCTGATAAGCTTCTAGGGCATTCATCCAGCCAGCCACCGGCCCCTTATCATCAGTGGAACCTCTCCCAAACAACTTGCCTAGAACAGCAATCCGTAAATCAGTTACAACCACGATGGACTGGAAAGGAGCTCATCACTAGTGCGCATCTGACAAGTATTGACACTGGCGCGTGCACACACACACACACCCACACACACACACACACCCACACACACACCCACCCACCCACACACACCTGTCTGGGGCAACACTTTCTCTTCAGACCACAAGCCCCAGGAGCCAGCCGACACTGCTGCTCCATATCTCAGAATGCACCATAATCCAAGAGGCAAGTCACGCAGTGCCTCGACTTTGCCCCTCCCCTTCCAAGGCAACTTGGGGACCTAGAGCTACTGCTGGGTCAGCATGATTCCAGGAAACCCTGCCAAAGGTGGCTGGTGGACTACAGGTAGGAAGCCTGGTCACCCCGAGGAACCACATGTGTCTTCATCATATGAGCTTCTCAACCTCAGCCTCACCCCAGTCTGGACACCTACTTTGATAAAAAGCAGACCTCGCATTTTTATGATTTACTTCTCTGTTTCTTTCTTCACACACTTCCAGTCTGTGTCCGTGGTCCTATAGTTCTCTCTGTACTTGCTTCCACGACCACTGACAAAAGGGTCTGGACAGGGAGGCTGACCACCACTAACAGCAACTCAGGGCAAGAGGGGTGGGGTAGTTCAGTGGTGGGGCCCTTGCCTACCAAGAGCAAGGCCCTGGGTTTGAGCCCCAGTACCATAAAACAAAACAAAACACACACCAAAACTCAAACCCTCCTCCTCCCTCTGCCAGGTGACCCAGGGTTGGCTGGAAACCAGGCAGAGGAAGGTGTGACTCTACACGGTCCCAGAACCCCAGGCTCATGTGTTCAGGCTCCGTCAGACTCGAATTGTTCTGTCCATCCTGGCCAGTCTTCCTATGTCCTCCCCCTTAGACTGTTTTACAGGTCTGCAGTTTCAGAATGACCTACCCCAAAGCAGCATGGGGCTTAAAGTCATTGTTACCTTGGGAAGTTCCTTTTATTAACAAAACCCAACTTTTCACAAAAACATAAATATAAGCTCTCCTTTAAAAAAAGCTTATTCTTGTGACACACATCAAATAACTCCAGTGGTCAGGGCTGCTCTGGATCGGAGGTGAACAATAAACACTACTGCTCCCCACACCAAGGGTGCCTCTGACGAGAGGTGCACATGGTTGGATGTTTGCAATGAAGATTCTTCCTGGGATGAAGAGCTACTCTAGTCTGGGTGGGGCAGGTGTGGGTGTCCACCTTTCTGGTTCTCAGATGGTGGCCTCACAGAGGACTTGGCAGTAGTGACCACTGTACAAGCAGGTGCTCATGGTGGCTTGAGCGCTCTGTCTACGGTGCTGGGTTCCAGGGCCTGCACGTGGCTCCCTGTGGCTGGGCTCAGGTGGGAGGAGGAGCAGGGAAGGGGAGGCAGGTAGGCAGGTGATGGGAGGGACTTTGCAGGCAGCTATCTCTACTGCTAGGTGTCAGTAACGAGGAGCATGTGGGGGTCACTGGGGAGAAAGAATGGAAGAGGTGTAAGCCGGCACTGGGGAGGCCCTCAGTGAGGATGCAGCAGTGGCCCAGGGAGGGCCGCGGGGGGGTGGGCAGGGCGGGGACGGAACCACCCCTGTTCTGGTGTACATGGTGGGAGGATGGTGTGGTTCACTGGGATATGACCTAGTGGCTGGGGAGCAAAGACGAGGAAGCCTGTCCCAGGGCGAGCCAGGTGCACGCGGTGAGGGAGACACCTGTTGACACTAGGGAGGAGCCCAAGCGCATACAGCAGACTCAGCACATCAGCAATTACACCGTGGTGGGGTGGACACCGGGTTAAGTGTCAGGGAAGACATTGCTTTACGTGAAACAATTTTTCAGTTTTGCACTGTCACGGTCCACACTGAGCCAGGAAAGGCCTGAAGACAGACTGCATCCAGTTAGACAAGAGGGTCTGACTCTGCCCTGAGGCCCAGGTGCAAACCTAGGACTGCATTCTGTGGCGAGGTGAGTCAAAGTACAGAAGGGAAAGCAGAGAACCTTCATACCACGAGCACTGGAAGAAGAGGCTGGGCGCAGGGCCTCCCCACGTCTAACACACTTGTTATGTGCACAAGCTGCAGGGGACCAAGGACGCTGCTGCCTTCTAGCTTCCCAGAACAGAGCAACTAAAATGCACCCAGAGGCAGCTCAGTAGGACGAGGCCCGAGGTTACAGCTCTGGAGGCCAGCACAGCCTCAGCTCAGAACCTGTATTCTGGAAAGAGCAGCAGTACCAAGGGAAGCCCAGAAGCCCCACACCACAGAAAACTCATTTCCAGAGGCAAGGGCGGCTCTCTGGACTTCCAGTGACTGAGGCACACGTGTGAAACTCCATGACCCAATCTCCAGCTGGTATGAAAAACACTCTGTACTGCAGAGAAAAACACAAGGGACTATCAACAACTTTCCAAAACTCAAATATAGAAATTCTCCTCCCAGTGCTAAAGCACTGCTCCTCTGGGGAGCCGGGGAGCTCTGGAAGCACGTCTCTTACCGTCCCGCTCGGTCAAGGTGAAGGGCTCGCTGTCCCACCCATCCTCCATGGATGCGGGCTGCACGTCCAAATGCCCATAAATACACACTGTTTTCTTCTGGGGGTCACAGCCCAGTTTGCCGAGCAGAATGGGAGGAAGTGGTATCTCTGAGCCATCAGGGAGCTGAGTCGAAGGAAGCAATCAAGGGCAGTCCTGTTAATAAGCTCAGAACTTACAGCAAACTAAAATAAAACTGGCCTTTCAATCTGTTCTTATAATCAACCTGTGCTGCACAGTTTAAGACCATAATGTTCAAGTCATTAATTAGCAAGAATTTCCTTCCCGGTAATCCAGAGAATATAAGCGAAGCACATTTACCAATTAGTCTGTTAAAATTTTAAAGGCTAGTTTAAAAAAAAAACTTTACAAAATAAAGTATCATGTAGGTTGAATGTTGGAAGTAACTTTCATTATTATCTGAAACGATGGTTAAAAATAACTATAATCTTGAATCGAAATACACATTTTTGAAATTCTGTATGCAGACTACTATTATGCACAGAATGGGCAACAGATCAAGATGCAAAGCCGTACAGGTCACATTAAACCCTACCTAATGAGGTAGTGATGACTAGTAGTCCTCTGAGCTTTGTCCCTAAGCCCTAATCAGTCATCCACCCTCCTGTAAGAATGGGGGAACAGGGACATTAGTCACAAAATCTCAGGCTGGAGAAGAAACGTGGGGGCAGGAGGCAAGCCAGTGAGTTCTCCTGCCCTTCACATGACATCCAGGGTTCCATCTGCACTGTACATGGTGGCCCAGTTAGGCTGCTCCTCTACCAGCTCCTATATTCTAACGGAAGGCCCTGTTATGGCTGCAAGGTGCCTGAGGCGGCAGGAGGTGAGTGCATGCACTCTTTGCAGCACAGGAGGAAGGGACTGTTCTGCCAGAACATCGCACGCACGCATTAGTCTAGCTGTTAGACAACACCACTAACGGGGACTGGGCTTGTGGCTCAGTGGTAGAACGCTTGCCTAGCATGTGTAGGCACTGGGTTCGATTCTCAGCACCACATATAAATAAATGAATATAAAGGTCCATCAACATCTAAAAAAATTTAAAAAAGAAAGAAAACACCATTAACAGAAATATCTATTAATAAACATAACATACAGACTGAATTGATAATGAAGCCAAACTAACAATTTACAGTGAAGAGGTAAAATGAGCAGCAACTGAAAACGACAATCAAATCAGGACAATGCAGGTGTCCACCTCCTAAACTCCAGGGCTCCTGAGCTTTGTGTGCACAAGCCATCAGGCAGGTGGCTAGTGTCTTGTAAGGACACAAGACTTGTTTACCCAGGAAACTTTACTGATAAATACCCAAGTAATTCTCATGACCCAACAGCTACCAGCATGCAGAGTGAGGACTCAATGTCCTTTGCTAACTTGAACTGCACCAGGGGTGAGTTTTTGTATCAGTGGGGACAAATAACTCTTTCTTAAACTCCCTGCCCTGGGCACATAGGACATACAGCCTCTGTGGTTGTAGCTTAGCTGGCCTGAGCAGGAAAATGATTTTTAAATGACAGCAAATTTTCTCTAAATACTATTCTTCAGCCTGAAGTACTGAAATGCTTGAGCATTTTCTAAGACGCTGGTGAGGCCCTTAGGCAAACTGGTTCTGAAATCCTCTAGGACTGAAATTCCCAGTGTCCACTTCCCTCTGTGAGCTGAAGATACTCCAGCTTCTGCACTGGCTTCAAGCTGTGCCACTCCCTGCACACCTGCCTCAAGCCCTCGCCCCTCTAAACACAGAACCCTGCTACCGTGCACATTCACACAGGGGAAGACCAGTGAGCTGTCGCCTCCTGCACAAGTCTCTGCAAAACTTGCCTATGGTAATGAAAACTTTCAACTCCTCATTGGAAACAGGTACAATATGATTTGAAATGTACAACAGTCATTTTAGTCTTTTATAGAAGTCCCTTTCTTAAGAACTACTGTGTGAAGTCAGTGACAGATGGAATAAATTCATCTATTGTAGTGAAACAACTCTTAAAAATTATTTACCCCACCCAGATTTTTTTATATCTTGGGAAGTAAGGAAGGAGCAAGTCACAACTACTCTCATAATAAAACAATATCAGGAAACTTGGTTTATTCTTAAAAGAATGGGGGGAAATCATTGGAAAGGGATAATATATTTTAAACCAATTACTGAATTTGTTGTTAGAAGAAAACCTCAAGTGGACCCTGAGTCAGGAAGCCTTAATTTTAATCTGGGTTTTGCCATAAATTAGTGAAATACAGCCCACCACAGGATGAAGGGAGCACACTGATGGCCACACCCAAAATTCCAGGACTGTGACCGTGACTTCACACTGAGGTCATCAGGCAAAAGAAAAGAGGTAAACTAGGACTTTCATGCTGTGATAAAGGGTCTTCCGAACTTTGAAAATACAGGACAAGAAAATGCAATTCGTGCAGGCCTCAAATCATCCAAAACCAAAAATAGTGGACTAAAGTGCCACAGAGTGAGACTGCTCACTTAAACCGCACAGAAAACAAACCATTCTCATCCGTCGGAATACTGCATTAAAATGCGACCGACCCAGGGCTCCCTCTCTCTCATGTAGAAGTGCTCAAGACTTGGTGCTGTGTGAGTGGGTCTTCACTATTTTTAAAGTGACAGGAATGAACTTCCTCTTTTGAAAGCATAATGATATCTGGGAGGAGAAGTTCAGCTGTGCTCTACGAACGACCATCACGTGAACTTATCCTAGAGTAACTCAGCAGTTCTCCTTTCTGGAGAAAATGCTCTGACTAAGCCTCTGCCCCAGAGAGACTGAGGCCCTCAATCCTTCTCAGATGCAGGCTCTGCACCAGGGCCTGCCTTCTTGTTTTACAGATGGTGGAGCATCTGAAGCAAAAGGTCCTCCAAGAACTTGCAGAGTCCTGCCAGTCCCCAGGCAGAATGCAGCGTTGGTTCTGCAAGGACAGCCAGGCCAGATCATACCTTCTGTTTCCCAATATTCACCAGCTCCACGGAGCCCCCCAGCTGCTGGATATCTGCGGCGGCAACCTCCATCATCCTTCTGATCTCCCCTCTCTTCTCGGGCCAGGCAGATACACTCTGGATGGACACCCAGTTTGCAAGTTTCTGTTGTGGACAGCAAATGGAAAGGGATTCTGAAATGCTGCTCCTTGAGGGGAGAAAAGCACTTGCAGGTGGGGGTTTCTGGCCCACAAAACTGACTTGCTGCTGCACTCTGACCAGGCTGATGGATGTATAGGACAGATCTCTCAGGGTACTTTTTGTTCAGCTTTGAAAACTGTACTGACCCTGTACCAAGAACTAAAGTGGCACAGCAAATTGTCAGGATGTGTACTTTTAATCATTTAAGATGATGTGAACATAAATGTAGAGTCCCCTGAATTAATTCATACTGAATCTAGCAGAACTACAACTGAAAGACAAGAAAAATATCTGATGCTATCAGATATCTAATGCTTGTTTCTCATGCTGACACTAGTCGAGTTTTCTAAAGTGTAATTTTTAGGAGAATTCTAAAGATTTTGTCTGAAATGTGTCCATCAAGAATAACTTTAAAGCATAATTCTTCAACTTAATATCAAGAAACATTAATATATTACTGAGTAACTTATACCATGTTAAATATGAATCTGTAACACATGAAATCATAAATGGAGATTAAACAAAATCTCAAATTAGTTATTTCTAGAAACATATTAACACCTTTGTCAAATGTCAAAAGTATAACTTATACTGTAATAAGAAGGCTAGGTGACATTTTTAATACTTGCTTTAAATTGTGTAACACATATTGGCTCTTGATAGTTTCTCAGATTCCAGGATTAAAGTTAATTTCATTGTTTACTAGGGTGATATATTCCCTTACCTTAATATAGCGATCCTGGTTTTCATCAATATACTTGAACAGGGTAGTTAGAGTCGACATCTTTGGAGCGAACTGCAGACCTTGAAACTCTTTGGAAGGGAGAGCAATCTGCCAGCCACCTGCAAACAGGGACTGAAGTGAGTGGCTGGAAGCACATGTGAGCTCTCAGATCAGCACGGCAGGGCCCTCTGCCCTTCCTGGGCAGCAGTCCAACACTCTCATTGCAACAGGTTCTCCAGGAAGTCACTGGCTTCAGGATCATGATGCCTGGGAACTAGCTAGAGGTTCAGATTCATCTTCCCTTTTCTCAGAAGGAAAATCAACACAAAATCTTATGTCCAGTGCAGTGGCAAGTAACTGAAAGGCCTGAGTTGCAGACAATCTGATGAAGAGTAAAAGTAGGCACTTCCCAGCGACACTAACTTACCAGCATTAAGAAAAAAAAAAAAAAAAAAGTTCACATTCTTAAAGCATACAGAGAACCATCCACTTTCTATTAGCACTTCAATATCTCAGCAAAAAGGTCACATCTTGTCTAAACAGTCACAAACCCAGAACACAGCTAAGAGAGCCTCAGGCACACAGCTGAGGGTGAATTCACTTTAGGAATGCGGATGGTCTTATCTCAGAAGCTGCCACAGGGCCTTGTACTATACTCAACCTCCACGAGGACCCAAGATGAAGAAACGTCCCCTTGTCCAGCAGGGCAAGTGCAGGTAATGACACCGCACTGTACAGGAGAAAGCTAGGAGCAGGTTTCTTAACCTTTCACCTTTAAGAAATGTTTGAGTGTTTGAGGAGATGGGCACGTTTACCCTGATTTGACCATTGTACAATGCATACATCACTGAAATGCCTCTTGTACCCCATGATTATGTACAATGTTATGTTGTTATGTATCAGTTAAAAACATAAATTTAGATTCAAAAAATAAAAACCAAACTTCCATTCCTGGCAGTCCCCTGGAGACATTTTCTAACGTTCAGCTTTCACACCTGAGACCCTGACTCCTGCTCTACCTTACAGATGCAAGGCAAGTAAATCATGGGACTGCTTTTAAAAATCAGAATGAGTACGAAATAAAAATGGTTCTGGCATTAAGACTTTCAAAGGAGGGTCTGTTTCCTTTCTTCAGAGACTCAAGACTTAAGCAGAAGTAGGAAGGAAATCAGCTGACTGAACAAATTCATTCTGAGTGACCCAAAGTGACGAGATCCTACCACAACTCTATGGCTCTGAAGCGGGTGCCGGGCAGATGCCTGCACACTGACTCACTGTTGATGAACAGCATATTTTCTTGGTATAGGGCTCTAGAGCCGCTTCTAAATAGAGGACTGACTTGATCCATTGTGACGTGAAGTGTGGCAGCTGTACAGCAGACTGAGGAAGTTTCTCCAGCTGCACAGTGTGTAGCAGACGTGATTTCTGTGCGGGTGGGAGATCAAACCACCAAGTACGAAGTGTCCTTTTCCCCTTCCTCCTCTTCAAACACCAGCAAGAAAGCATGAAATAGTTCTGTACCTCTGGGCCAACTCATAATGCCCAGCTCAAGCATTCATGAGAAAGTATCTAGAGTAGGACAGTCTACGAAAGCTGTTGAGGCATTCTTATGAGTGTTAATAAGTCAAATTTTAGCCATCTGTAACCAGAAATACACACAAGAAATCACCTGTTTACATGAGATGAAATGCTATTCAACAGGACCATATACTGGGTGCTTTTCCTTTGTGTTTCTGGTCATTAAATATCACAAATTCCAAACTCACTGTGGTATGATCTCATTAATATTGCTTTTTGTAGCCAATTAACTAATAACTTTCTAAAGTCAAAGATATAATTATCTAAGTTGCACCTCTTCACCAAGGATAAACAGATAGATTGTTCAGTTATCCTGCAAACCATCAGGACAGGACTGTGTTCAAAGCACCACCATATTAACCAAAGCAGGTTAGGCAGGTTCCACTTTCTCCTTCCTACTCAGTACTACCGGACTCGTTTCCCCTCCACTAACACCAAAGCCACTAAATGGAACGACTTTTATGTGCCCTGATGAAACTCATTTGTTAAGGTTAAAGCAGTATGTTGGAATGAGCAAAAGCAATGTATTATCCCTCCAAATACCACAGCCTTGCTTCCCTCTAGAATTCTGAAGTTCATTGGGAGCAACATTTAAATAAAGACTGGTTAGAGGGGAAGGAGAAATGATATGAACTAGGCAGTGATACACACAATTCTTTTAATTCTGAGCATCTCAATCTTTGTCCCTGAGAGCTCAAGGTGTATTAATATAGTTAAATACTACCCCCATTAAACCAGGGGGTGGAAATCTTCTATTTGCCTATTCTAGAATTTCATCCTAAACATATCACCAAAGTACTTTTTGCCACTCCTCCCTGCCAACATTTGGGACAACACGGGCTATCAGGAACAGGTACGGGGACAGGTTCTCCGCCCGGAATCTGAACCAGGCTGCCTCTCCAGAAGCCAATTGGACCGGCAGTCCCCTCTGTAGGGCCAGGGGGATTCAAGGGCATTAGTGCTGGGGACCAGCCATAGACTTCATTTTACAGAGGGAATAGGTGACGGAATAAGCGGTCCACACCAGGAAGTTGGCAAGGGAATGTCTCCCCGCCGCAGGGGCCCCTCCCGCCTCAAGCGTTGGAGCGAGCAGGGCCAGAGCGTGACTGCAGAAAGGCGGAGCGCACGACAGGCCTCCCAAGGGGCAGCCTGAGCACTGGCCAGCCCCCTGCTCCCTGCCCCGCCACCTGCACCAGGTAGCCACGCAGGCCAGAGCCCGGGCGCGGCCGAACGGGCCCCCTGACACTCCGGGACGCGCTGCCGGCCCCTCCGAGCCGCGGCCCCTCTAGGGCCTCCGCCGCCGACCGCGCTCGGGACAGCCCGGGCTCCACTGGCTGCGGCCTGGGGCTCGACGCTCCCACACCAAGAACTGCGACTCCTGCGGCTGCCCGAGTCCTCTCTCCAGGTCGCCCGCGGCCCGAATCGCCCACCCAAGAACGAAAGCCCAGCTAGGGAGGCCCGCTCACCCGAGGCGCCGGTTCCGCACCACGTGTCCCAGTCCACGCCCCGGCGCGTCCCGCGCCCCACCTCGCCCACCAATCCCCGGCCTCGAGGACTGTCTTGCCCCGCCCCTCCCCGCCGCCCCACCCACCAATCCCCGGCCTCGAGGACTGTCTTGCCCCGCCCCTCCCCGCCGCCCCGCTCACCAATCCCCGGCCTCGTCCAGGACGCCTTGCCCCGCCCCTCCTCGGCAAGCGGGCGGTGAGGGCGGTGCGTACTCTGCTGAGACAGGAATCTGGTGAAGGCAGGTGGCCCAGGAGCGCCTCCGCGGGCGGTAGCCTACAGCTAGGCTTCTCCGGGACGGTGGGGGCTTGGTGCTTCGAAGGTGGGGTCAGAGAAGTAGCGTAAATATTGAGTGCAGCTTTGAAGTTCGAGACTGAGAAACCTACACTAACATTTTCATAAGAATATTCTCAAAAGACTTGAAGAGCTTGTACCCCTTTCACAATTTGGGGGCCAGTACCGGAATGGGTGTTTACAACATTAATCATCGTCTGACAAACAGTAGTGAAAATGTTTCACCTATGAATGTGAATAAATGTTAAGAAAATATAAATTTGATTCTTAACGTAAAACACTTTTATCTGGAAACATGTTAATTGTCACGTGATAGGACGTTCTAGGCCCTGCCCCTTGAAAAGATGCAAAATATGCTTTGGACCTTGATTAAGAAGATATTCTCCAATGAAATAAAGTTAAATTGGACTTGTACCTTTGTTTGGAACTTAAGAAGCTTTTAATGAGTTGGCAAATGCACAGCACTTACAACAATGCCTGGCACTGAATGACAGCTTAGAAAGTGTTGCCTGTGCATCCTCACTCAGGACAGACTATGATCAGGAAGAATAACACAGGTCAGATCTGCTACCTGTGTGTTTCCAGGCCTGTCAGTTCTAGGGGAAAGCCCCTGTGGGACTTAAGAGCTGGAAATTGAGGCCCTTTAAACTCTGAGCCCTCCTTAGATAGTCTGTGCCTCAGTGGCAGTCAGAAGGCCACTGTCAGCAAATGATTTTGTATCTGAGTATAGTGTGCAGCTCTGAATTTCCAGCAGGTGGCCCAGGACACCCTGTTTCATCTCTGGTAAAGGGTGCATTGCAGGTTACTGCATAGCAATAAATCTGACCTTAGTGGCAGCCACTAGAAAAATATGTTTCCAATTTTCTCTGCTGGATTTGGGAACAGGGACATCTGAGAGAAAATCAGGAAAGAGAGATGGAGATGGGATGTTTCAGTTAGCTTTTGTGTTGCCGTGACCAAAAAGAACTACTTGGAGGAAAAGTGTTTGGGGGCTCAGTGTTTCAGAGGTCTCAGTCCATAGAAGGCTGATTTCATTGGTCTGGGTCCAAGATGAGGCGGTACATCATTGAGGAAGGTCCTGGTGGAGGATGGAAGGATCAGGAAGCAGAGAGGGAGGGGGAAAGGGACACAGAGAAAATAATCCTTTAGAGAAATCACCCCCATTGACCCACCTCTTCCATCCATGCCCCATCTGCCTGCAGTTACCATCTAGTCAAATTAGAATGAACTGATTAGGTTACAACTCTCACAATCCAATCATTTCACCTCTGAACGTTCCTGCAGAAACACAGGAGCTTTGGGGGAACACCTAACATCCAAACCATAACGTGGGTGGCCAGGGGTTGGGTGGTTTGGAAAGAGGAATAATGTGAATCTATTTTGAGAATTAAGGAAATGTATGCATTATAGAACTTTAGAACTTTAGAACTATAGATTATTAATCTATCCAAGCAACATTAGCTCAGACTTCCAATTGCCTCAATTTTCAGTTCCCAGCAGGAGACAGAGTTTAATCTCTAGAATCTGGTTGATTTCTGATAAACCCAGTTTAGTTAAACATGCCAACAATGGGAGCAATCACCTCTCTGGAAAATGAAGAATTTTCTTGGGAATAGAAACCTCTTTGGAGAGAGTTATTATTCTCCAGAAACCTTAATGTAGAGAAGTAGTTGGTGACTATTTCAGAGAATAATTGCCTAATAGGGTGGAATAAAGAAGGAAGAAGGAGATGAGGAGGGAGAGCTGTAAATGGGCTCCACACTGCCCTAACCTCAGAGGTTGGTAAGTTCTAGTCCTCCCATAGCTGGTCTTGAGGAATCTCTGACTCTGTGTTCACTCCCATGGAGTCAACTCACCCAGTGCTTTGGTTCCAAATGTTCCCATTTCCTCTTACCTGCAGGACCTGACTGGTATATTCCACAGGCCATTTGAAAATCAGCACAGGTGTACCTTGGAGATTCTGTGGGTTGGGTTCACCACAATGAAGTGAATATCATAGTAATGCAAATCACATAAACTCTTTTGGTTTCCCAGTGCATACAAATTATGCTTACACTATCTGTAAAAAGAGTGCAATAGCATTAAGTTTAAAAATGTACATACTTCAATTTCAAAATAGTTTATTACTAAAATATGTTAATAATCAGGTGTTCTTAGTGGGGTACAACTGTAATCCCAGCTGCTTGGGAGGCTGAGGCAGGAGGATCAGAGGGTTGAAGCCAGCCTGGGCAACTTAGAGAGACTCTGCCTCAAAAAATAAATAAATAAATAAATAAATAAGGGCTGGGGATATAACTCATTGGTAGAGTACCCATGGGTCAATCCCATAACACACCCCTGAAGAATGAGAAAGAGAAGGAGGAGGAGAAGGAGGAGGAGGAGGAAGAGAAGAAGGAGAAGGAGAAGCTACTGATCATCTGAGTTGTTGGAAAGATGGTGCCCATAGACTTAATGGTAACAGGGCTGCCATGAACCTTCAATTTGTTAAAAACAAAACAAAAAACTGTATCTGCAAAGCACTGTGGAGTGAGCGAGGCACAGTGTGTGCATGTACATCAGAACCAAACACGATTTTCCTCACCTCCTCTCACCCCTGCTGTGGGCAGAATCCTAAAATTCCTGTTTCTCTTTGAGCATGGGTGAGCCTAACCTAACTGGGCGAGTTCTAGGAAAGAGGTCCAGGTTGAGATGAGAGCAGACTTGCCGCTGCCTCAATGTTCTGCCAGTTGTGAGGTGCCAGTGCCACCATGTGGAGAGGTCACATGGCAGGGAATGTTAGGGATCCCAAGGGACTGAGGGCCTGTCCTGTGAATTCTGTCAACAACTGAAGGAGCCTGGAAGCAGTCTTCCACAGCCAAGCCCCAGCTGAGGACACAGCCTGGCTCACACCTTCGCCGTAGGCTTGGTATCCCTAGCAAAGGTGCCTGACCCACAGAGACTGGGAGACAAGAAGTAGGTGTTATTTTAAGCTACTAGTCATGTGTTTTAGTCGGCTTTTTCACTCACGACTGTGACTAAAGGACCCAACCAGAACAGTTGTAGAGGAGGAAAAGTTTATTTGGGGGCTCACAGTTCCAGAGGTCTCAGTCCATAGACAGCAGGCTCCTTTCCTCAGTTCTCGAGGTAAGGCAGGACATCATGGTGGAAGAGTGTGGGGCAGAGAAGCAGCTGACATGATGATCATGAAGCAGAGTGTCCACCCGCCAGATGCAAAATATATATACCAAAGCCACGCCCCTAATGCCCAGCTCCTCCAGCCACACCCCACCACCTTCAGTTACCACTCATCAGGGGATTAATTCACTGGTTGGGTTAAAACTCTTCCAACCCAATCAATTCTCCTCTGAAACTTCTTGCGTTGTCTCACATGTGAGCTTTTGGGGGACAGCTCACATGCAAACCATCACAGCATGTGAGTTGTCACAGGGCAGTGTTAATACCACACCCACACTGACTGCAGCTGAGCTTCCGCTTCCTGTGAAAAAGGCCTACGGAGTTCCTTCTGACATGGTCTCCGTGTGGTCCCTCCTCACAGCAGTCTTGTTCAGTTTTGGGTTCCATCTTTGTCTGTCTTGACCTCTAGGGTCCTCAAGGGTAGCCTAGCCAGTGGCCCCAGGTAAGATAAGATCTCCCCACAGGAAGGGACTCTCAGGCCTCCCATCCAGCCAGGCCCTCTTCCATCCTCACCTTCTGGAACACCCTGTTCACCCTGCCAGCAGAGCTTGGCAATCCTTGAGGAGTAGGAAATGAGCCTTGGTGAATTTCGTTTATTCTATAGGTTTGTATTTTCACATACAAATGAGATTTTAAACTTAATGTCATACACTATTGCATCATCAACTAACTTAATTTACTTTATATTTCAAATATCTCTCTTAAGCAAAATACCACTCACATGACCAAATGTGTTAAAATTCCAACAGCAAACATATCTCACCTTGAAGCAGAATTTTTTGAAATTTAGGAATTTAAATATTTGAAATCTCTGCCCTAGAACCTCCAATATGGTTATTAGGCCAAGATGCCTTGTAATGCAAGGTGTTACGTCATTCATAGGATCAGGAAAATAGACAGTCACCTCCTGTAAGTCTTCATCCGTGCACATGCATTTGAAGCCCACACGTATATTTATTTGTTTGCTTTGGCATGTCTTTGGGTGGATGATTCATTTCTGAGTTGTGATTCATAAGCTGGTTAACTTGGAGAGTTGAGACTCTTCTCTTGTGTAGCAATTGTAATGTGCAGGCAGCCAAAACCTTAAGGGCATAATTAACCACCATGACTGTAGGTATTATAATTCAGAGAAGTTTTCCTCTGTGTGAAGACCGGGGACCATCACTATATGCTGTAAGGAGGCACTGAAAAGAAAGGGAAGAAAGAGAACTCTGATTTCATTATTAATGTGGAGGAACATTTCTTCTTTGAAAACGTATGACGTGCCATCTTAATATGTTATTAATGTGCTTAATATATCTTAATATGCTGCTTCTTACTGGTTAGGTTTTCAGGGGAAAATATTATATTATTTTATTCACTTTAAAAGTACAGAAGCTTCTTGGAAGGTTGTGGTCCTTGGAAGGTTGTGTGTGTGTGTGTGTGTGTGTGTGTGTGTGTGTTATTTTCCGACTTTTTTTTTAGCAAGCTGATAAAAGTAGCTACCAAGCAATAAATGTTAGTCCTTGCTGTATCCTCAGAACCAACTTCCATAGTAAATTCTGTGACCTCATGCTATGGACTCAATGTCTGTGTCTCCTTCCTCCTTCACCAAATTCACTTTGAACCCCTAAGCCCCAATCTGAAGATTTTTAGCGGTGGGGTCTTGGGGAGATCATTAGGCTTAGGTAATGTCATGAGCGTGGAGCCCTTAGGAGGGATGGGATTGTGACTTTATAAGAAGAGAAGGAGACCCTCTCTCTTCTCTTTACCTACCCCCATCATGAGAGGGCACAGCAGCAAGACAGCCCTCTTCAACCAGGAAACAGGCCAGCCGTCACCAGACACCAGTTCTGCTGGCACCTTAATTTTGAACTTCCTGCCTCCAGAACTGTAAGCAATGAATGTCTGTTGTTTAAGCGCCGTGTGTGTGTTATTTTGTTATAGCAGCCTGGCTGACTAAGACACCTCTGTTGATAGTTTCACTTTCTTGACTGAGTACATCATTCTCATATTAAGCCTTAAATGTCAAATGATGAATAGAAGTTGTCCCTGTCAATCTATGATCAAGCAATCAGGGAATGTCCTCTAAACACCAAGTGAGACTTTGAAGACTATAAAGTTGGGGTCTGGTGTCTTCCCAGGAGTATGCAGATTATTCTAGTGAACGCCAAGGGGAGGAGGGTAAATACCCTAGACACGCCGGCTTTCCTTGCACTCTCTCTAGCCACTCCACCCAGTCTTTCAAGCATGTATTCATGTCCTTGCTTTATAAAGGAAGCCCTAAGCCTTTGTTTGGTCCTCCTGGGCTTTTTGCTCTATTTATCTCATTCCACTCAGATCAAGTTCTCCTAACAGAGGCCTCCACATGCCTGTTCCAGATCTTCAGCTCTGGCCCAGCCTCATCTCGCCACCAGCGCACCAAGGTTTCCCTCGGGTCTTACAAACGTTCTGAATTTTTCAGGTCAAAGCCCCTCTCCAGCCCCTCTAGTGCATTTTGGGGGGTTCCTGTTTCTCAAATTCTGCCCCACCGTGGTGCTGGGCTCCCTCAACCTCTCTAGAGACCCTCTCCTGGCCTCCCCTGTGAGCTCTTCCCCCATGTCCTGGGACTCTGGGTTCCCCACACTCCTCCTGCATAATTCTCTGCTGGGGTTCCATAAGCACCCATCCTCTGAGGAGCTCCCATGTTTGTTCACCTCTAACCTCACAATCCTTGTCCTGACCCAGTTAAGTGGACACATGAATTTTTGTCTTTTTTGAAAAAGAAAAAATGTCTGACTCCCACAGAGAACTGGCTTACCTCTCGCTGCCCTTGACCAGCCAGCCTCTGTCATCAGCTGTGGAGGAGCTGGCCGTTCTGGACTTGGGTCCTGCTCTCTAAGACTGCTTCCACTTTGTACCCAGGTACCAAGAGGGTCATTTTTTGTGTCTGAGATTCCTCCAAAAAGAGCTTCTGATTGGTTAGCAAGTCACCATTTGGAATAAAGATGCCCTGATGGACAGAATGCTTGTTCCGGGCTCTCTACTCTCTGGAGGCCACTGGCCCACATGCTATTGGGTCAGGAGGCAGCGCCCCTGGAGCACAGCATGGTGGTCTGTGCTGGAGGACATGTGCGAGCCCGGCAGGCCCTCTGGATGGACTGTAGCTGGCAGGCCTCAGCATAGCCCACATTTTGGACGTGTGAGGGGAAAGGCTTTTAGCAGCTGGCACGCTGGTGGCTCACCAGTGATGGAGCTGGACAGCAGCAGTGCCTTCCCCCTGCACAGGCCAGGGAGGCAGCATGGGACTGGAGCCCTGCACTCATTTCCCACCGTGCTTTAATAGTCCCAGGGTTGTATTTTCATCACAGAATCTGGAGGTACCATTGAGGGCAAAGAAGTTCAAGTAGGTAGTTAAGAAACATGGCAACAGGCAGACAGAACAAGCCCTTGGTGTCTTCTAAACCAGGACCACCGGGAAACTCCTGTTATCCCCATGCCCCCCACTTCCACCCGCAAGAGCACCAGTAACAGTGGGGACAAAACCCAGTCTTAAATTTCTGCTTTCTGGTTTAGAGCAATTTTGGTACCTTAACACTCAGCATGCCAAAAAGTCATTTTAATGAATTCATAAAATCTGCTGCATTTTTCTCAAATTCAATGAAATCTACCTTGAGTATGTCAAAGGTTTTTGAGTTTGTAAAGCTTGAGAGAGGAGTGTCAAGATGCAGGGAACTGCTTTTCCACTAATATTTACAGTTTTTTACAAAGATCAATGAAAGTCTTATGGAGTCAGGCCAAATATCGCTGTGGCTCCGGCTGACACTCGTAGCCTGCAGTCTGGCTTCGCATCCCAGGCTGCCACGTCTGGCTCTCTGGACAGGACGCTCCCTGTGCTACTACAGTTATTTTTAGACTAGAGATAGAGTTGGCTGCTCTGTGTCTAAATGGGAACCATGTTATCAGTCACGCTGGCTTTTCCTTTTTAGCATTTCTCTTTTCCTCTCTCTCTTTTGCAGTGCTAGAGACTGGATCCTGGGCCTTGGGCGCACTCCAGCCCCTTATCTTCGGGTTGGTTTTTTTTTTTTTTTTTTTTTTTCTATTGATACATTATAGTACATATCTTGACAATTTGACCCTTTGGGAAAGAATGTTCTGGAAATTGCAGTTGTGTCCTGCCAACACAAAACTCTGGGAAAACAGGACTTTAGTCTCCAGGGTTGACTTGGCCTACTGCCTGCTCAGTAGGAATGTGGAGAGTGAACGAACACCTGAATGAGTAGATAGACCTTCTTTCTTTGGTTCTTTCCTTTCCTTTCCTTTCCTCTCAAACAGGTATACAGCTGTAGCTTCCTGGAAGAGAAGTTAAAATACTTTCCCTAGCCCATTCTTCCTGCACTGGCAAGCAGAATTACATACAAAGGTATACACATGGAATTTGAATTATGGATGCACATATTCATGCACATATATGTGTGTATATTTTATGAAGGTGGAGAAAGCTGGAGATACAGCCACATAATTGAGGCGGGACCTTTGAATATGCATGTAATTCTAGGTTATGAATACCCACAATAATCTAATTTCATCCAAGGCAAAAAAGTATAATTCCCACTCCTGACAAGATTTTGACACACACTAAAATTTTTGCTATAGATACAGTCCCTGGACAGAAGGGAAAAAGCCCTCTGCAATTCTGTTTTAGGTTTTGTGATACTGTGACCAGTTGCCAGCTGGGTTTTTGACAGCTGTTTAGACTCCAAGTGGTTCTGATAAGGAACAGACAGATGTGGGTGGACCTACTGGGCTGACCTTCACATGCTTTCTCTTTTAAAAAGCAATTACTTGCAGCCCTGCCTGGCTTAAGTGGACAGGATATATCACATTGCTCAACAACTACCAGTTATTTGCAGGAAAAATGTAGGCCTAAGATAACGTCCATAGACCCAAGTTATCCTGAGGGGGATCAAATCCCAGAACTCAGGGAGGTAAGGATAATTCCACCTAACCACAAAATCTGTAAGAACAGGTTCCAATTAGAACCGGTCAGCGTGGGCCAAAGTGACCTAGAGTTGTCATAGCAGTGGAGCCTCGAAAGTCTGATGTCATCCTGCTGTCAGTCAGAAGTCAAGAGGTGGACCTGGTTGGGCCTCTTTGGAAACCCCCTGAACCCCCAAGGAAACTGAAGAGCAGGAGAGGCATGCTGACCCTCACCCCTTGGAAAACCTACTCCCTGCCTGGAGAGTGTCTCCTTTCCCTTTTCCCATCCTTTCTAATAATCTCATGCCTGCTGTTCTGAGTGACATGTCTGACATCTGACTTGAGAGCAAGAATCGGGATTTGAAGGCAGCCTTTGTGCTGCCTCAGTTTCTCAGAAGCCCTCAGCCCTGTAATGATTCTGTGTTTTCAGGTGTCATTAAGCTAAATCTTTTGATTTTTTGTCTGAATTTCAGGAACTCTCCTTCAGATTCCTTGCATTCACTAAATCTTGGGAAAATTCAGAAACCCTTTTTTTAAAATACCATTTTCAAAACTCATTATTAACCCTTCCAAAGTTCCCGTCACTATTCCATCTGACCTCAGCAAACTCTGAGCAGAATGTTTTCTCTTGCATCCTGCTACCTTCCTGTTTTCTTTACTCATCCTTGTGTGCCAAGCTGAGGGAGGGGTGGCTGAGAGGGGGACTTCCTCTGTCTGCAGTGTGAACAGTGCCCTGAGGTATAGGGAAACCTGAAAGACAAGTGAACTCAAGAATTTTTGACTTTTTGTTGTTGGGTTAAAAATAAAAAGTATGGCTGGCATCATCAAAAAGTTAACTTTAGCAGAATTTCCAAAATGTCCTTTAATTCCCCTTTGGCATTTCTAAGCACAGCTTCACAAAGTCCTTCATTCTTCCTGTTTCAAAGTGGAAACCGTTAACTTGTTCAAGAAAGGAAAGATGGAGCTTCGTTTGGAGTTAGAGGAAATCTGGATACACAAAGAGAGAACTGAGGCACATTGTGGCCATGGTACGAGAGGACTCTTAGGGGACACCGCAGGGCCCTGCTCCTTGCCTTATGCCTGCCTGGAAGGGGCCCAGACAGGGGACGTGGTGCTGGCGTTCATGGCTGCTCCTTGGTTCTGGTTATGGGGGCACCTGTCATCATAGCATTAGCTTGGACAGATATTCTTCATTTGTCATTTGCATCTATACTGTACTAACATGTATGAATTTCCACATTATTGAAAGGATTTCAAACTAAGTTTGGAACCTCACAATTAATGCCAGATGGGATTTATGATTTTTACCAGGCGATACCTGTCAGGACACACCTGTGGGCTTGGAGTCAGCCTTCCAGATCCGTATCAACTCTTAATGCTGCAAGCATGCTGTTGTTACTCATTGCTCATCTATAGTTCAAAATATCCAAATATTTGAGGATTATATTTACTAATTTTTAAATACTTATTTATTTATTTGATTTTGGTATCAGGGATTGAACCCAGGAACACTTAACCACTGAACCACATCCCCAACCCTTTTTATTTTTTTGTTTTGAGGCAGGGTCTCATTAAATTGCTTAGGGTGTGGCTAAGTTGCTGAAGCTGGCCTTGAACTTGTGATCCTCGTGCCTCAGCCTCCAGAGCTGCTGGGATCACAGGTGTGCACCACCATGCCCCAATATATTTATTAATTCATCCAACATAAAAACATTTTTACGTTGGAACCTGCTCTCCTTGATTCCTCATCTTGCATTGATTATATAGAAAGGAAGTGAGTGCTGAGTTTAATTATAAACACACAACAACATTGCAGCTTCAGGTTTGAAGTACAGGGAATTAAACATAACAGAAATGTGTGTGCTCACCAAAAATTACTCACCAGCTAAAACTGACAGCAATTTCTGCCAAAACAACTCTTACACATTATACTTGGTGTTCTTTTTTTTTTTTTTTTGTATCTTCATTTATTTCTAAGTCAGGGCAGCAGTTTATTCTTAAGCAAGTAAGGACAATTAGGAAATGAGGACTTCAATTTTTCTTTTTCAGTGACTGACTCTATTTACCTTTCATTTTCTTACTTGAGGAGGGAAAGTATATTTGGAGATTTTTAAAAATTTGTCATTTGTATACCTTTTTTTTTTTTTTGGCAGTTTGGAACTATTTCATCAGCTTGTTTTTCATGGAAGAGAGAAAGAATAAATGCTATCCTGTTTCAGGATATAAATGGCTTTAAAACCCTTGATAAGCCAAGGAAAATTGAAACCCTTTAATGTCCCTGCAAACATCAGAAGTGCCCAGTGTCCTGGGCGATAGCAATCTATCCATAGCTGGAGGAGAGGAGCGGGCCCGGAGGCAGCCCTGGCCAGCCCAGCCTGTGCACTGCAAGCCCACCGCACACTGAGGGTCTTCCTTCTTTGGGCATAGCAAAATAACCAACTGCAGAGAGAAATATTGGCTATGTGACTGAATTTCCTATTTGTGTTCAGATATTTGGTGCCATCAGTGCCCCAGGTAAAGCATGAAGAACAGAGGTTGGCTCAGAAGTACCACTTACAGTTACTCAGTAAAATCAGCACGTGACCCTCTGGACCCATTTCCTTTCAGATCTCACTTTTAAATTGGGAAACAAAGGCTATGGCAAAAAGGTGTCACCTTATAAATTGACTTTGCTGTCTCTCTCAGTACCTTGTAGTCAGGCCATTGTTGTTTCAGTAATTTATTTACAAGTCTTTTAGGTTCCTAGGGTTGCAGTGACAAATTTCCACACACCCAGTGACTTAGAAACAACAGAAACGCGTTGTGCTCCCTGGAGGGTCCTGAGGGCGCCCCCACCCTCCCTGGCCTGCAGGTGTACCCTTCCCATCTGCCTGCCTTCGCCCAGCCCTGCCGGGCAGCTGTGTCTTCTCTCTTTCTCAGGAGGACGCCAGTCATTGGATTTAGGGCTTGACCTCATTTTAACTGCTAGCATCTGTAAAGACCCTATTCAAAATGCCTCATTTTGCAATCCCAGTGGTCCTGGAGGCTGAGGCAGGAGGATCATGAGTTCAAAGCCACCCTTGGCAACTTACCCAGGCAGTAAGCAACTCAGTGACAGTCTGTCTCTAAATAAAATACAAATTAGGGTTGGGGATGTGGCTCAGTGGTCGAGTGCCCCCGAGTTCAATCCTTGATACCCACCCCACCAACCAAAAGGTACATGCCATGTTCCTGCTCTTAAGGAGGCTATTTGGATCTTCTAATGGCTCTCCAGTGAGCCAGTCAAACAAACATCCTGGCAAAGAACGTCCCGGGCAACTGGCATCCACGGGCACTTCTAGAAGGAACAAAACAAACGAAAGAAAAGTGGGGGGGGGGGGAAGGGAACAAAAGGAGTACCCGGTGGAGGCTGGAAGCCTCGCCAGGAGACAGCGACGAACTGGCGGGACTGCAGTGTGCACGGACGGCAGCGGCACACCAGCTCGCCCAGGCCAGGCTGAGAAAGGCTCCCGGCTGCGCCCAGGGCGTGGGGTGTGTGCCGGGCGTCTGGCGTGGAGAGTCGGTTCGGTGGAGCCGGCAATGTCACCCGCTGCACCTGGGTCGGGCCGCGGTGTGGGAAGAGACGTGTGCAGGCAAGGCTGCTTGCAGCTCCTCTCACACCCACGCCAGGAGCCCCGAGGCCGCTGACCGCAGTCCAGAGAGGGCTGTGGGCAGGAATTCACAGACCCGCAAGCAAGGACGGCTTGACCCACCAGCCGAGCATGCGTGCGGCCCTGGGTTCCCGGCCCAGCACCGCAGGGGAGGAAAAATTCAGCATGAGTGCTTGAGTGATGACTGATTAGCACCAGATAGACCCCAACCTACGGAGTTTTGAGCCTATTTAGAAAGGTCACTTGCCCAGAAATTTAAGGTTCCGTTTCTTTTCCCGCAGACCTCTCCTAAATAAGCCTGGTTTTTTTATTCATTGCTTTGCATTTTCTTAAAGAGATCCCTAAATTGCCATACTTTCAGGCCCAGCAATCCTGGATCTAGCCCTGGACTACCTGAGGAGGGCAGAGCTGTGCCCTGCACAGCTGGCGGTCACCACCCTGGGACCAGCTGCTGGACTCTCCTCTGGATGAGGCGTGGGCTTCTTCCTGGAGGTGCTGCTGGCTCCTTCTCAGGTAAGTCATGTTGTTAGTCTAAAATCCCACTTAACTTTTTGCTGTGCTTAATTTGTCAGAAAATAAAGCTTAAGAAACCATTTTATCAGCATTTTCACTGTTTTAACTCAGGCTCTGGATAGTCTTGGATAACTATCTCAGCCCGTGGAAAATCCCTTGGGAAGTGTGAAAGACTTGTCATCCCCATAGCAGAGGTTCCAGGCGACAGGTGGGGTGCAGGTGGAGGGTCAGGACTCTCCACGGTGCCCTGGGTTGTGTAGAGTGAGGACTACTGAGAGAATCCACGTCTGCCCTCCTCAGAGTCATGGATCGCTGGGAACCAGTATCTGGGACATAGCTGTGGGACAGGCAGTAGTACATTTGTCTCCTCCATCACACCTTTCAGGTCTGGTCTTGAGATTTGCAGACAGGCTTTCTTTCTTTTTGAGCTGTGGGTGCAGTTGGACATGGAGTCCAGGTGGATGGGAGCAGGAGGGGTGTGCAGGGACAGGAGGGCAGGAGCCAGGGCCGGTGGGGTGATGACCACGTCCACAAAATTGCTTTCCCACAGGCCCTCAACAGGAAAGAGGTCACTGTCCTGCTCCTCCAAGGCTAGCAGCGTTCTGGCATCCAGGACTGAGTTCTGCAAGCACCTGGCATCAGTCCAGATGGGACATCAGTATCCTCAGGTGCTGGAGGTGAAGGCAGGGACAGGAGACACGGGTCAGCTTGAGGCTGAGTCACCCCACTGGAGGTGGTGAGAAGGAGAGGAGGCTCAGAAGCTGGGCACGCTTATCACATCAAGCTGCCTGGGAGGGTGTGCTGTAACTCGGACAGAGAGGAGCTGCGTCCCCACTTCATAGCAAGGTCTGCCATGACCTGGACCAGGAGGGAAACTGCTAAGCACCCCACCCTCAAATTCACATGGTGAAGCCTAAATCCCCAAAGCAGCAGTATAAGGAGGCAGGGTTTTGGGTAAGTGATAGGTAAGGAGGTGAGTCTTAAGGGAATTAGTGCCCTCGTGAGAGGAGGAAGAGACAGAGCTTGCTCTCTCCACTGTGAGGATACAAGAAGGTGACCATCTGTGACCAGGAAGAGGGCTCTCACCACACCTGCCATGCTGGCATGCTGTCCAGACTTTCAGCATCCACAACTGTGAGAAATAAAGGTTCATTGCTTAAATCACCCAGCCTATAGCAGTCTGCTATAGCAGCCCCAAATAGGACAGGAATATTAATATAAACTTCGCTTTCAGTTTGGTGGATTGAAAAATTCCCTCATACAATGGAAGGCAAGTTCTCAGTTAAAGATTTTAATGAACAGGTGGGGTTCAGTTGTTAAATGCCAGTGGGGAAGCCTGAACAAGTTTTACTTCCCTGACATTTGTTTCCTATTGGCTTGAATGTGAGCAGGATGAGTTAGGAGTTGAACTAGGAGAGGTAACTTGGCCATGGATTATTAGGCAGGTTTCCAAACTGTAAACAGTTGTCACTCAAAATCCAAGTTTCACTGTTCATTGTCTCCCTAAAAAGAAGAAAGAAATTGGGACATGGCTTTGTGGCAGCTGGGAGTTCAGCCTGCCTTCGCCCAGGCGGGACTTTGGCCCTGCTTTCCCTCTAGGCCTCTGGAAGTTGGCAGCTGGAGCCCACTTGCATTTCGCACAGGCTCCTGTGTGGCATGCTGGCAGCAGCCTGCCTCCTCCACGCCAAGGGCGCCTGGAGAGGGTCCTCCCTTCAGGCACATGAGGATGTGTTCCTTTCTGTGGCCACTGTGAAAAACCAACAGCAATTTAGGACTTAGAACAGCAGAAATTCAGGCCTCTTACAGGCCCGGAGGTCCGAAGTCTAAAATCAGGGTGTCCGTGGGGTTGGTTCCTTCTGGAGGCTTCGAGGACCAGCTGCTGCTTGCCGCTTCCAGCTCCTAGAGGTACCTGTATCCTTTGGTCCATGGCCCCTTCCTCCACCTTGGAAGCATGTCACTCCGGCCTCCGGCTCCATTCTGATTTTGACCCTTTGCCCCTCTTTCATGAACACATTGGGTTCTCCTGTGTCAAGATTCTTCCCAGGGTCTGAGGTTGTGGCTCAGTGGTAGAGCCCCACCTAGCACTCGGGAGGCCCTGGGTTCTATCCTCAGCACCACATAAAAATAAAATCAAGGTATTGTGTCCACCTACAACTGAAAGATATATATGTGAAATTTCTTCCCTTAATTGCACATGCCAAGCCCCTTTTGCCATATAAACATATCAACAAGTTATGGAGACTAGGAAGTGGATATATCTGGGGATCGGTCATATTTCAGCCTTCCAGTGTGCAGGACATTAATGGGAAAGTCCCCTGGGCAAACGAACAGCCCACTTGCAGCCTCCGGAATGGCCACTTGGGGGCCTCTGGTCCCCGCACAGCGGGTTTTGCTTGGGTATGGGCTTTGTTTTCACTTTCCTCACTTTAAAGGAAAATGCTCAGATTCTCCTTCTCATTCCTCTCTGCTTCTTTTTATATAAGTGTCTTGCTTTATGTGTGTGAGAGGACGTGGCTATCCCGGTGGGCTTGGAGGGTTAGGTCCAAGTGTTCTGGCATCCCAGCGTGCAGAACCAGACCAGACAAGCAGGACTTGCAAAGGAGGTGTCCAAAGCAAGTCCTTCCAGGATCAGCTCTTCAGCTCCTCCTGGCTCCAGCCTATGAACAGTGCCAAGACCTGTGGAGAGGTTGTCTTAGTCTGTTTGGGCTGTTAAAACTAAATCCCGCAAGCTGGGTGGTTTATCAACAGCAGATTTTATTGTGGACAGTTGAAATCTAAGTCCGAGGTGTTGGCAGGTGTGGCACTTGGTGAGGACTTGCTTTGTGGTCTGTAGATGGCACCCTGCTGATGCACCGTCACGCGTGGTGGAAGAGTGAACGTGCAGGAAGGAACCAGGGGCAGACCATGTAGGGCGTGGTCGTGACTTCAGTTCTACTGCAGGTGCAAGGACAGCCACAGAGGTGCTGAGCAGAGGAACACCCGTTCTTGAGGATGGACTACACAAGGTCAAGGGTGGAGGCTGGGGAATGGGGAGGTTAGTGCAGGGACAGAGGTGCACAGATCGTGGGTGAGTGGAGCGGTGGTGAGTGACGGATCCTGGACATGTGCTGTGCGAAGTCAGCAGGAGCTGGTGATGGCTTGGGTTTGGTCTGAAAGGCACCAAAGACAGTGCCAAAGACTTCAGTCTGCGCTCTGGCAGGAAGGACGCTGCTAACTGAGTTAGGGAGGAGCCAGACCTCCATGCCAAGCAGGCTTGAGATGCTTCTTGGTTACCTGTTGGAGACAGGCTAAACAGGCCTGGAGCCAGGCCATAGGTCAGAGCCAGAGATATGAAATTTCTAAGTCACCAGCACGCACACAGGAGGTATTTAAAGTCAGGAGACAGATGCAATGTCCAGGGAGTAAGCATAAGTAGAGAAGGAGAGTCCGAGGACTGAGTCCAGGCACTGCAACACGTAGAGGTCCAAGAGCTGACAATAACCCCTGAGTGGGTTGAAGCAGGAAGGAAGGGGGAAGCCAGCTTGGATTATGTCCTGGAGAACAAAGGAAAAAGAGCTTCTGGGAGGAGGGAGTGATCAATGTGGTCGGACGCTGGTGATCAGCCAGATTAAAGGTGGACCGAGAAATGAGCATGAATGTGGCCATGTGGGGGGAATTGGTGACCAGCAGGAGGGCACTGGTGGAGCAGTGGAATGGGCAGAAGAGTGACCGAGTGGGCTCCAGAGCGGCACTGAGAACCAGCTGACTCTCTTGAAGAGTTCTGCTGGAATGAAAGGAGAGAGGCTCGGCAGAAGATGGAGGCAAAGAGTTTTGTTGTCATTGTGTTTTGTCTTTTAAAGAAGGAAGAAAATAGAGCATGCTTGTGTTTGGATGGGACTGTTCCCATAACAGGAGAGACCGATCATGGACGAAGGACGGAGTAAATTGCTGAAATGAACATTCTGGAAAGGCAGGGTAAGGTCCTCCACACCCACTCCTCCAGGAAAACAAGAAACTGACAAGAGAAAAGTCAAAATCAACTTTTTCAGAACTCTGGGATTTAACTAAGGACTTCAATGATTCTATACTTATACTTATTCAAGAAAAGCAAGAGACTATCGGTATGAACAGTGAGCTCTGTGGTGTTTTAACTTGGTCTGTTCCCAGCCCTTTCCCCAGCTCTACAGTAACCTCAAACTAGCTCTTCCTGGCAGCCACTGGAAAGGGAAAAACTGCCCCATCTCTGGAGAACTGCCACTGTTCGACCTGATGCCAGCTCCCCAGGAAAGCTTCACTGGACTTCTGGATTCAACTCATCTTCATGTGACCTGGCTCAGCTCATTCTTGGAGGACTGTTCTGTCACCAGTGTTCACCAAAGACTGGTTAACATTATACCCAGCTGAATTTGGGCCTAACAAAAGACTAAACGAACAAACAAAACAAAACAAAAACAAAATCAAAGGAAAAAACTAGTGAATAAGATGACAACAGGGGCTTTGAAAAGATCCAACATATTTCCAGGAACTGAGAAGGGCACACATACATGCAAGGCTGTGTGTATGTACAGCAAAGACCTGAGAAGGCTCCGTCTCTCTTCTCTGGTGGATCGTGAGGCTCTGCTGTGCAGCAAGTGAAGACAAAGGCTGAGCTGTAACTTGCCTGCTAGGCAACACACCCATCGGTGGTCATACCCATCAGGAGCACAGGCTTCACAGAATCGGTCCAAGAAATTCATTAAGCAAACAAATAGCAACAACGACAAAAAGGCAGAGCAACAAACCGTGAGAAGGAAAGGGAACAGGATCTTCAGATTTGCCACACTATATTAATTAAAATGTCTGGCTTTCAACAAAAAATGCAAATCATGGAAAGAAACAGGAAAAAAATGGCCCATACATAGAGACATTAAAACCAACCCACAGAAATGTCTGAGGAAGTCCAGATGTTGAATTTATTAGACAAAGGCCATAAATTAGTTGCTAAAAATATGTTCAAAGAACTTGAGGAAACCATGTCTAAAGAATTAAGGAAAGTGTGACAATGTCTCACCAACTAGAAAACATCAATAAAGAAATCTAAATTATAAAAAAGAACCTAATGAAAAATTTGAAGTTAAAAAGTAAAACAACTGGTCAGGTACAGTGGTGCAGGCCTGTGATCCCAGTGTGGTGGGGGCTGAGGCAGGAGGATCTCAGAATCAAAACCAGCCTCAGCAACTTAGTCAGGCCCTAAGCAGCTCAGTGAGACCCTGTCTCTAAATAAAATACAAAAAAAGAAAAAAAAAAAAGGCTGGGAATGTGGCTTAGTGGTTAAGTGCTCCTGAGTTCAATCCCCAGTACCAAAACAAAAAGTAAAACAACTTAAATTAAAATTTCCCTACAGAGGCTCAGCACTGAGTTTGAACTGGACAAAGGAAGTATCAGTGAGCTTGAATATAGGTCACTGAGATTGTCTCGTCTGAGGAACAGAAGGAAAAAGAATTAAGAAAAGTAAAAAGATTTTTAAAGAAATAATGACTGAGCACTTCTCAAATTTGATGAAATACTAAATACACACATCCAAGAAGTTCATCATATTCCAAATTGAATGAACTAACAACCAGACAGATTATGGTTGAACTGTTGAAAGACAAATAAATGATTTTGAAAAGAACAAGAAAAAAGCAACTTGTCATGCACAATTCATCCTCAGGAAGATTAGCAACCAGTTTCTTTTATGAAACAATGATGGGCAGGAGGCGGTGGGATGACACATTTAAGATTCTGAGAGAAATAAAAGCATACCCAGATATAAAGGCGTGTATGACTAGTAGACCTGCCTTACAGGAAATGCTAACGGGAGTCATCCAGCATGACAGGCACATGCCTGTCATCCAGTGACTCTGGAGGCTGAAGCAGGAGGAAGGAACTTGGCAAGACCCTGTCTCAAAATGAAAGAAAGAAAAGGCTGTGATGAAGCTCAGAGGTTAAGCAGCCCTGGATTCATTCCCTGGTACCAAAAAAAAAAAAAAAGGAAAGGAAAGAAAGAAAAAAAGTGTGTGAGTGAGGAGTGAGGGAGTCAGTGAGGGAGTCTCCAAATTGAAATAAAGGGACACTGGAAAGTAACTCAAAGGCACGTGAAGAAGTGAAGAAGAGGGTAAAGGTATCCAAAGACAGTGACATAAGAGCCAGTGACCTTGGAATGTTCATTCTCAGCTCGTTTTTTCTTATATGATTTAAAATATGAGTATGTAAACAAAAATCATAAAACTGTGTTGATGGGACTATAATATATAAAGGTGTCATTTGTATGACAATAATAGCACAAAGAAGGGGAGGAGAGACTAAGCTACATTAGAGCAAATTTTGTTTAAAATATACAATTGAAATTAAGTTAGTATTAATACAAAGATGAATATCTTCAGATTTTGTTGTTCCTGAGACATCCACTAAGAAAAAAAAGAAATTCTTCACCCACATGTACATGTGGGGGAGGGAACAGTAAGGAAATTAAAATGGCAGATTAAAAAATTTCTGTTCAATAAAGCAGAAGGCAGTATTGAAGAAGTAGAGACACATAGAGGCCCCAATATATACAGGAAACAAGTGGTAAGATGGAATATGTAAACCTTACCTTATCAGTAATTACATTAAATGTAAATGTACCAGCCACTCTATCAAAAGAGTGGAAGAATGGAAAATAAACATGACTCCACTATGAAGTTTATCTATAAGCATGTCTATATTTAAATTCAAAGGCATAAAGAGGAAGTAAGTAAAAGAATAGGTAACAATATACCATACAAATAATACCCAAAAGAGAGAGTGGCTATGGTAACATGAACCAAAATAGACCTCATGACCAAATTGTTACTGGAGACAAAGATGACATGATACAATGTTAAGTGGGTCAATCATCAAAAAGACATAAATCTGTAAACATATATATACCTAACAACAGAGCCCCCAAATCTATGAGACAACATGATAGAATTGAAGAAAGAAACAGTAATAGAGGCTCCACTACCCCCTTCAGACAATACATAGAGCAACAAGCCAGAAGAACAACAGGAAACAGAAGACCTGAACATTACAGTAAATCAGTGAGACCTAGAACATGCCATCCAACAACAGCAGAACATATATTTTCTCAAGTACATTCTCCAGAATGTACCAGGTCCTGGGCTGTAAAATAAGCCTCAGCAAATTTAAAGGGTTGAAATCATCCAGAGAATGTTCTCTGATCACAATGGAATGAAATTAGAAATCAGTTAGTGAAAGGAATTTGGGAATTTCACAAACACATGAAGAATATAGTCTTTGATAATGAATGGGCACAATTTTAAAAATCACAAGTGAAATTAGAAAATATAGAGATGAATTACACAAATGCACATTATGTTGAAACCTGTGGTTTGCAGCTGAAGTGGAGTTGAGGCGGTAGTTGGGGGTGACTGTGAAAGGTTGGAGTTTTGGGTGACTGAAATACTTGGCATCGTGATTGTGGTGGTAGTTACCCAAATCCACTCACGTGTTATGTGGTAATTCATAGAAGATTGAGCACACGCACAAGAATTCACTTTTCTGTATGCTGACTTAAGAATAAAACCATGGAGGCCAAGAGCAGCACTTGTATAGATGATGGTTGTTGTGCACTTTAAATAATAGCCGTTCACAAGACCCTCCTTGTAGAACTCCTTGAAGCTCCCAGTACCAGTTGTACATTTTCTTCAGTTATACAAATAAAACATTTGGCTTAGTTACAGAAAAAAAAAAAAAAAAAAGCAGTAGAACAAGGCATGGATGTGTATGACTGCTACTAAACAACTTGTACAGGAGGTCCAAAAATAATCGAAGGCATAAGGATTGTAAAGAAGGAAAGAAAAACATCCTTCTTTATCAGTTAAGGAGAGGGAGACTAAGCACTAGAGAGGAGGCAGATCTCACCCCAGCCCCACCACAGTGCAGATGTTGCGGTCTGAGGCTGACCTGATCCAAGAAGGGAGAGGATTTTAAATGAACTATGGAGTTCTAATGTTAAACAGGATTACATGCTTTACTATCTAAAAAAGAGACTGTTGTTTCGCACTGAAAGTAACTAAGTTATGAGAATTTCCACAAATGCCAGGAATATTGAAGACACTAGATGTTATGGAAAACAAAAAAAGAAAGGAAAAAAAAAAAAAAAAACAAAACAAGAAAAAGCTGCTTTCTGATGGCACCATAAGAAGACAGCTAATTCTGTAGGCTAGAGAGATGCTCACTCTGCAGGAGCCAGGACCTGCACGACCTCTTCGCTTCCATTCCTGCCAGATGAATGGGATTTTCAGGGAATGTCCCAACTCAAAGTGAACCAAAGAACACCTCCTCTGCCCTGTTGGAATTTGCAATCCAGGACCACATTGATGTGAAGGCTGTGTGAAGCAGAGACAACTGCACAAGTCTTCCCCATTAAGGTGCACTCTGTTAAAGGGGTGAGTGCTTTTGGCCCAAAGGGTGAGTGACTGAGGGGAAGCGCCATGTCCTGGTGAGTGAACTTGGCAGGGAGGTTGGGAGGGAGACTCAGCAAGGCTGGGGTAAGGGAGGCCACCAGCAACAGCCAGACCAGCAGGGCGTTGAGCTAACTGGTCTGCACAGAAAGGCAGTTGACTTTTGCTGTGAACTTGATTTACTTGCGTTAGCTGGCATTGTGCTGCATGAGCTTCTCTTCCTGCATAATTCTGTAGCTTGTTGAGCATGTGAAATATAGTATTGTGTAACTCTGTTATTTTACCACAATACAAATTCATGCTTTGTCTTTTTTGGGCATTAGTTTTATCATTAAAAATTAATATCAACAAAGAGAAATACACAATGTCATTAATCTATTTATGAGCCACTTCCATAGTTATCCTTAACTGGCTTCTTTCTCCCTTGCTCATTGTTTTAGTGCCAAAATTACCTAGGAGATTATAAAAAGTACATATTGATTTAGGAAGTCAACTTACAACTGCTTTTCCTGCTTTCATAAAAGAGAACTTAGATAGGGTCAAGATTATATGAGAACATGCTTTGCTTTTTAATTTCTCCCTAAGATGTTATGGCAACTTCTAAGGGAATGACGCTGTAGTTATCTATAAGAGTCAAGAAATCTTGTTTTCTATGAATATAATGTGGGGCTAACATTATTTTTTAAAAATATTTTTAGTCATAGGTGGACACAATACCTTTATTTTATTTATTTATTTATATGTGGTGCTGAGGATCGAACCCAGTTCCTTACACATGCTATGCAAGTACTCCACCATTTAACCATAATCCCAGCCCTTGGGCTAACATGATTAAAATACTATTTTCAAATTAAAAAAAAAAAGAGTGGTTATATAGGTAGAAAAAATAACTAGTGGTAGGATAGACAGGAAGCCTTAAGAGAAGTGATGAAGCTCCTTTGTTTGGTTCATTCCCAAGTGTCTGCAGAAGCATGGCCATCTCCAGCTCGCACCAGCTTCTCCTGAAGCACTTTCGTCTGCCTTCACCTTGCAGGGTGTTGTCTTCCATGAGTTTATCATCTGCAGAGTAAAGTGTTCCGAGGGACCTCATACTGAGCAGAGTTTGGAGGTTGGTGGGTGAGGAGGGCAGGTGGGACCCCCTCCCACTCACATCTGAGGCCTGTGCCACCATACAGTGAGAATAAGTCAGGAAAGAGGAGCCCTCAGGAGGTCTCCAGCTTAGCAGGAGAACCAGCTCTCTGTCTCTTATACACATACACATACACACACACACACACACACACACACACACACACTCACACATGCACTGTGGGGAGGTGTGGAAAGTATTTGAGTGGGGAGAGAAGAGAGGAGTTGGGGAGAATATGAGGAGGTGGTCTTGGAGATGGGTCCTGCAGGCAGAGCAGGACATAGGAACCACTGGGGACCAAGGGTTCCACAGTGACAGAGTCTGAGGGACAGATGGTGACCGTGAAGACTGGCAGGCTTGGGGCAGAAGAGGGTGGGAAAGCACTGGCTGGGAGCACATCACAGGGCAAAGACCATCAACTTCCTGTTCCGAGAAAGCTCATAGCTTGACGCAGGCAGGGCAAGAGGAGGCCTGGAGGCCATGGCTGGAGTTTGCAGAGATTATGCAGGAGCTGAGCAAACTGTGACTTTGGGAAGAGGGAGGGGCAGACTTGTAATTGGATGTGAGGCCTGAGAGGTCCCACAAAGACCTCTTGTGTTTCTGAGCACTGAATGATGGTGGTCTCTTCCATAACTAAATCAATATGAAATAATTCTCAGTCGTAAATTAAGCAAGTAAAAGAAAGTCTAACAAAATTAGCTTTCCCAGGTTATTTCGTGAAATTGCTTTTCACGAAACATTCAACTTAGCACCATGTGTCATCAGGGAAGACAAGTTAGAACAACAATGAGATACCACAGTATGTCCACTGGAGTGGCCAAAAGCCAGGACACTGAAAACACCAAATTCTGGTGAGGATGTGAAGCAGTAGGGGCCCTCGTTCATGGTTGTTTGGAATGCAAAGTGGTGTAGCCACTTGGGAAGACCATTTGGCAGCCTCTTTAAACTTAACCATACTTTTGGATTAATCAGAGGAGAGTGAAGGGAGGGGAGGGGTCTGGGGAGAGGAAGGATGGTAGAATGAATTGGACATTATTACCCTATGTGCACATATGACTCCATGACTGGTGTGATTCTATATCACGTGCAACTAGAAGAACAAGAAGTGATACTCCATTTGTGTATGATGTGTCAAAATGCATTCTACTGTCATGTATAACTAATTAGAACAAATTAAAAAAAACTAACCATGCTTTTACCATATGATCTAGCAATCCTGCTTGTGGTATCTACCCAAATGAGCTACGAGCTCAGTCCACGTGAAAACACGCACACAGATGTTCATAGCAGCTTTATTCACAATTGTATATAGTAGGTCAACGGATAAACGAACACAGCAGAAATATGATATCATTCAGTGCTTAAGGAAGTGGGTTCTCAAGCATGAAGACAGAGAGGACCTGAAATGCTCATTGCTCAGGGAAAGAGAATGATCTGGAGTGGCTACCTATCGTTTGGTTCCGATAAAGACCAGTGGTTGCCAGAGGTCACCGGGGAGAGCGCGCCAGGACGCCTGGGGCAGCGAGACCACCACGTTCCGTCCACTCCACGTCTGCAGTGGGGGGTCCTTGTCAGTCAACATTTGCTGGAACTCAGGCTGCGAACACCTGGAGTGTCCTTCCTCCACGCTGCGGGCCTGGGTGATGACGACACGCCAATGTGGGTTCACTGACGGCAGCAGGACACCTCCCGGGGACAAGGGGATGCTGATGGCGGGCTCGGTGGTGCCTGTAGGCGAGAAATCTCGCATCTTCCTCTCAATTTTACTGTGAACATAAAACTTCCTCTAAAAATTGTTTATTTGTATTTATTTTTAATCTTTTATTTTATGTATATTGTGTGTTACGATTATACATAATGGTGGGATTCCCTGTGACGTGTTTATACATGCACCTAACAATTTGGTCAATTTCATTTCCCAGTACCTTGTCTCTCCCTCCCACTTCTGCCTCCCCCTATCCTCTCCCTCTGCTCTACTGTTTTTTTTTTTTTTTCATGAGATGCTCCCCTTTTTCCTTATTTTCATCTCCACCTTCCACAGGAGAGAAAACACATGACCTTTGACTTTCTGAGTCTGACTTACATTGCTCAACACAATGCTCTCAAGGTCCACCCATTTTCCTGTAGATGACATAATTTCATTCTACTTTATGGCTGAATAAAACTCCATTGTGTATATATAGCACATTTTATTTATCCATTCATCTCTCAACAGACACCAAGGCTGGTTCCATAACTTGGCACTGTGAATGGTGCTGCTGTAACGTGTATGCAGGTGTCTCAACAGCGTGCTGGCTGCAAGCCTTTGGAGTGGGATGCCTGGGTCTTCTGATGGCTTCATTTCTAGTCTTTGGAGGAAACTCCATACTCATTCTCATAGTGGTTGTACTAGTTTACAATCCCACCAGCAGTGTAAAAGTGTTCCTTTTTCCTCACATCCTCTCCAGAATTTATTATTATATGTATTCTTGATGATCACCATTCCGACTGAGGTGAGATGAAATCTCAGTGTTATTTTGAATTGCATTTTCCTGACTGCTAAAGATTTTGAAGTTTTTCATATATTCATTCCTAATTTGTAGCTATTTTTTTGAGAAGTGTGTATTTAGTTCATTTGCCCATATATCGATTTTATCATTTGTGTGTGTGGTTTTTTGTTGTTGTTAAGTTTTTTGAGTTCTTTATATATTCTGGATATTAATTGTCATTAGAAGAGTAACTGACAAAGATTTTCCCCCATTCTGTGGGTTATCTCTTCATTTTCTTAGTTGTTTCCTTTACTGTACAGAAGCGTTTTAACCTGATGCCACCCCATGCGTTAACTCCTGGCATTATTTCCTGAGCTTTAGGGGTCCTTGGAGAAAGTCCCTGTCTGCCTACATGCTGGCGTGTTGACCCTGCGTTTTCTTCTAGCACTTGTGCAGTTTCTGCTCTAATTCCTAGGTCTCTACTTCATTTTGAGTTGACTTTTGTGCAGGGAGAGTTTCATTCTTCTACATATGGATGTTCAATTTTCCCAGCACCATTTTTTAAGAAGGCTCTTTTCTCCAGCGTAGTGATTTTGGCATCTTTGTCAATGATGAGATGACTGCATCTGTGTGGGTTTTCCTCTGTGTCTTCCAGCCTGTGCTGTTGGTCTGTGTGTCTGTTTTTATGACAGTACTATGCTGGTTTTGTTCCCCAGCTCTGCAGTATAATTTAAAATTGTGTACTGAGATGCCTCCAGCACTGTTCTGTTTGGCTTAAGCTTGCTTTGCTTATTCTGGGCCTTGTATTCTTCCATATGACTTTTAGGACTGTTCTTTCTAGTTCTGTGAAGAATTTCATTTGCATTTTAATGGAGATTACATTGATTCTATAAATCACTTTTGTAATATGGAACATATTCTTCAATTTCTTTCTTCAGTGTTCTATAATTTTCATAAATATATGAAACCCTTCAAGAATTCGAATGTCATCCTTCCGCAGGAGCCACGCGAACCTTCTCTGTGTTGTCATGGTTTTGGCGTGTGTGCTGTCAAAGCAAGCACAACATTTTTTACTTTTAAAAAGTGCAGTGCTGGGTTATGACAGAGGAATGGGATCCAGGATAACCCAAGATGTCTACGTTAGGAAGTTACTGGGTGGATTTTGACATCGTGGGTAGACTCGAGGGCTCTCGGGAGTGTGCTGTAGTGCAGCGGATGGAAGACTCCTGAGCACATCTGAAAGCCAGGAGGCCCTTCCCGGGAGGACTCTAGGGAGCACAGACTCTCCTGTATATAAAGCAATCTTTTTAACTAACGAAGCCCCCCATCTTTCAAGGATACTTGGAGAGCTTAATGGGGGAGAGATGCTGGCAACATGACACAAAGCTTCTGACGAGCTGACGTTTAATAACGAGTTCATCCTGTGGCCAAGAGGATTCATTCCAGAACTCTCAGTATTCTCAGGATGTTTATTTGGCAAAGTAGCTGTAGTCAAAGTATCTAGGCTTTTCCAATTTCAACATCCTGGGTCCATCGAAGAGTGGGGGGCCTTCTTTCATCTGCTGGTGAGAAGGACCACTCAGTGGGGCCCCATTCTGCTTCAGGGAGAAGTCAGGGCTGTAGACTCCTTCAGGCAGAGCACTACTTTCTGGAAGGAGTTGTGTGTCATTTGCCAAGTGGGAAATGACAAATCCTGGGATGTCACTTTTTCCTACAGATGCTTGTGTGAGAGTTTCAAAGCCAAGTAGCATGATGTTTTTCCCCACGCAGCACTTTTGTGTGAACAGGAAGGGCTTGATACCCATCTCTGACATGTGCTCACATGCAGATGTGCCTGTGTCTGTGAAGGATTAGCATCAGGGCTCCTCCTGTCTCTCCCCTTGTGCTGGAGGGAACCACAACAAGCAGTTGTAATGGAACTGAAGTGAAAATAAAAGAAGGGAGGCCAAAAAAGAGGTTATAATTTTCCTGAACTTTAGTCCCCAAAATGCAGAGCAACTGTGGATGGTTAGGAAACCCCAGAGACTTACAAACCAAGCTGAGTCCTATGAGAAACAGCGTGATTCATTTGTGCAGAGATTTCTGGCCAACCTCAACAAACAACAGAGGCATTAGTGAAAGAGCACAGCAAAAACTTCAGTGTGTGGTTCTTAAAGTATTACTTCAAAACAGTGTAGGAAATAAGAGCAAGTGCCTGCAGTTTTTCAATTCATGGCTCCTAAACAATATTGCTGGTGTTCTAAGACCAAGGGAGGACCCTGAGCTCACAGGTTCTCCAGGGAAGACCCTGAAATGGCATGTGTACTCTAGGGAGGACCCTGAGCTCTCATGTGCTCCAAGAAGGACCCGACCTCGCAAGTACTCCACAGTGTGTTCACGTGCTCCTGGAAGGACCCTAGTTCCTGTGTGCTCCAGGGCTCTGGGCTCTGCTTCCCTGACAATTCTCTACAAGCCAGTCCTCCCTTCCCAGTCCTGCAGGCCCTCCACATTGCACCAAGTCACACAGTCCCTAAATTGTGGTTCTGTTATAAAAGGACTTAATCATGAGACAAGAAAATGAGAGTTACATAAGGCCACTGTGGCTATTGAAAATAAAAACAGTGACTCTGCGTAGGGACATGCTGCTTAAAACCACAAAGAAATACCACTCCACACCTTCTAGAGCAGCTGTAATCACGATGGTGAGTGTAGAACCTGGAGACAGTGGACTCCAGGGACCCTGCTCATGGGAGTATGAAATGGTGCAGCCACGTTGGGAAATACTTGGGCACTTTCTTAACAGGTTAAACCCCAATTTACCACAAGACCCAGTAACTCCACTGCTAGAAATTTAAGGGAAATAAAAGCATCCATATGAAGACACGCACACATGTTCACAGAGGCACTTAGGAAAACAGTCAAAATGTGAAGACAATCCAGATGTCCCTCAGCTGATGACTGGACGGACAGTCAGTGCTCACATATACGGTGGAATGCTACCGTGGTGGGACAGAAACAAAGTAGTGACACGTGTCTTCGGGTGGAGGGAGCCAAAGACAGTGAGTCGAGTGGAAGAAGCCAGGTGCAAGAGGCATCTGCTACGTCAGCCTCTTTGTATGGAATATCCAGACAAGGATGAAATCTGTAGGGACAGATTACTGGTTGCCTGGGGCTGGGGAATAAGAAGCCCATGCCAGGGGGCAAAGGGGACCTTTCTAGGTGATAGAAATGTCCCAACACTAGATCGCAGAATTCTGAAAATTTGCTACCAACCATTGAATTGTGTGCCTAAAGCTGAGGAAGTTTTATGGTATATAAATTATACTTTAATAAATCTTCATGTACCACCATAGAAATGAAAAGTTGTACCCCATTTGTGTACAATGAATCAAAATGCAGTCTGTAAAAATGAAAATAAATAAAATTAAAAAAAGATTTAAAAAAAAAAGGCTAGTTTATCAATGTTTTTACCTTTCTTCCTACCTAAGAAAAATTATATAATACGATAAAATATAATGTAATATAACATAATACAATGAAATATTAAAAGGGTTTAAAGCTATATATATATAAATCTATTAGAAATATTAAATATGAAATATTAAAGGGTTTAAAGCTATATATATATAAATCTATTAGAAATGATGAAGATGACTATAACCCAGGAATCTCAGATCTGAGCTGTGGAGGACCTGGGATCTAGGAGGACCTGCCCTTAGAAAGGAGGCCAGAGACTCAGTAGATGCAAGCAAGAGTTTTAGGAGCAAGAGCCATAGCCCTGAGTTCCTGGGCCAAGGCAGAAAATAGCAAGCCCAGGAGCCCTCAGCAGAGGGGAAGAAGGCTACGGTCCTGTGCTCTGCCAGTCCGCGCTCCACTGTGCTCCTCCGCGGTCCTTTCCGACCTGCGCGCATGTGGAGTGATCTGGGACTGGCACACAAGGCCGCAGGAAAATGGACGACGCTGGGTGATCACAGTGGATGCGTCTGCTGCGTCGTCCATTCAGAGTGGTCAAGCGTGAAGCAGTGCTGCCCTTCTCCCTCGTCCACCCCCACAGCTCTAGAGACCAGACTCTGGTGTCCGAGTCCCGACCAGAAGTTCTTTTCTTCACATATCAATGCTTTGCTATGACACGAATAATACATGTTGGTTGTAAAAAATAAAAGTAGGAAATTGACACAAATCAAGAGAACAAAATGACCTTTACTGCAAAACTTCCCCCAGAAGGAACCCTGTAAACATCTTCATGTCTCCCGAGGCTTTTGTGTACGCCGCAAGCGTACGGTGTGCCGGCCAGCACCAGCGAGGACGGGAAGATGTGGGACCTGCTATTCGCTCAGTGATATCATGAACATCATCCAGGCTGGAGAGTCAGGGACGCAGAGGTCGTCCTAGGAATAGGCCCTCCCTCTTGTAGGTGTGCTACCGTCCGCAGATCCCCCAGGTGGCCCCTGGCCAAACATCCTCAAGACCTGAAGCCTCTCCCCATACAAGTGGGTCTTCCCAACAGCTCCAGGGAGCACAGGAGAGACTCCCTGGCTCCGACTGGCCCGTCTGGCTGGGCCGCCTGAGCCAGCTCCTGTGGTCAGGGAATATGAAGCTGCCACCAGCAGGCCTCATCTCAGCTCAAACCCTGGCCACAGCAGTGGGGACAGACCACAGGGATGGCTGGTGAAAGGGTGTGAGCCCCAGGAGACATGGAGTGCAGGACAAGGAGAAAGGACAGACTTGTGTCAAACTTTTCCTTGCAACACTAATACCTCAGGTCATTCTTCCACCGACGGATGACCAAGGTCATCTCACCCGTCCCTGCTGTGCATGTTGAGCGGACCTGGGATGCTGCTGCTCCTCTCTGTCCTGTTACAAGGTCCTGCCAATGTCAAATCTTTGCCCATGTCCTACAAGAATTCCCATCGCCCCGGCCAGTGCCAAAGGGGAGCGAGCCCAATACACCAAAGGTGGCTTTGGGCTCTGTGCAGTGAGCGAGCCTCGCCAGCAGCAGGCCCAAAGTGTCAGTGTCCGCCCCAGTGCCAGGAGCCCTCACATGCGTTCTTTTACTCCTGTCTTGATTTCTAGTGTCCATGACACTCCAGCCACACACCACACCTTGCACACACATGTGTGTATGTATGTGGGTATGTATGTGTGTGTGTATGTATGTGTGTGTATGTATGTGCGTGTGTATCTATACGGGTATGTGTGTATGTGTGTGTATGTATGTGGGTATGTATACATGTGTGAGTGTGTGTATATACATGTGTGTGTATATGTGTATGTGTGTGTATGTATGTGGGTGTGTGTGTATGTGTGTGTGTGTGTATGCATGTGTGTATGTATGTGTGTGTGTATCTATGTGTGTGTGTGTGTGTGTGTGTGTATGTGTGTGTGTGTGTGTTACAGAAAGACTATGAAAGGGTTGGGGTGGCCACAGGGTTTAGGAAGCTGAACTGAGCAAAGGCCCAGAGAAGGCGGGCATGCAGTCCCTGCAGGTGGTCAGATGCCATTACAGACCAATCTTGCTCAGGACGCAGAGCTGTTGAAGGGCAGGAACTTGTTCTAGGCTAGGGTCTGGATGGTCAGCAGCTTCAGAACATCAGTTTGGAGTGGGTCACCCAAGGTCATCACAGGCAGGAGAAACTGCATCTGCTGAGGCCTGAGGGCAGATTGGGAAGTTTGTCACTGTGGTTACTTTCCTGGGCAAGGCTTGACCAGCTACCAGGTGGCTGGGTCTGGGATCCCAAGTCCGGTCTTGGGGTGCTCCTCTTTTTCTGGGTCTTGGTGAGGGGGTTCCTCCATTCAGTGGTCTGGTGTCTCAGAAAAGCTCTTGGGCCTGCTTTCTCTGATTTGAGTTTGATATGTTCATGCATCCATGGGCTTCTGCTAAGTGCAGCAAGTTCACAGGTGGTCATTTTTATTAGCGTGATTGCTGTATTTGTCAGTGTGTGCCAGGCAGGTGGTGGTTGTTTACTTGTATAGACCAGGTGCAGAGTCATGGGCCTCAGTGCTTAGACTCAGAATGCAGGAGCTTCTGGCAAACTACTGCTTTATAAGGTGGCCCACTCAGCCTTGAGCACAGCCAGCTCTCCACAGCCCAGCTTTCTCTCCATCACCCTAGGCTTCCTCTCCTCTCTCAGGTCCCCACCTCTTCCCTCACCTCCAGGTCTTCCATGTAATAACTCCTGGGGTTGACAGCCTGAATCCCTGACCCAGGCACTCCCCTGACTCTGGAACACCTCCTTCCTCTCCAAACAAGATCCCACCTCAAAACCCAGCCTGATCTCACTTAAAGCAGAGTACTTAATGGGTACATAAAGCCCTGGGAAGGTCTTCCTTAAAGTATGGACTGCATCTAAAGAGAAATCTCTGGACTGGCCTTTAGATTCTTCTGGCTTGGCCCTTCTCAGCCCTGCAGGTGACCAGAAACTCCCCCCGAAAAGGCCCCTGCATTCTACAGGTGGTCATGAACGTGTGGTAGTCACTGTTGCAATGGGTAAAAATGTTGTAGTAAAACTGAGCTTCAGTTAAAATCTGTTTCATCCAAGGCTGGAAAAGTCTGGTAACACTGGTAACTATTGCAAGGTTCCTTAGCGGAGGTGAGATACCTCAGTGAGTAGGTGATGGTATAAGCATTTTCCAGGCCTGCTTCTGGAGTGGACAATTTAATATCCATACGGTGATCAGAATGTCAAGCCCCGAACTGGTGAGTGAACCCTTGCCCTCCCACCAATAGGTCACACAGGAAAGGTCAGTGCCCTTCCCTACAGAACACGAGATAACAACCTGCTCTCAGACTACACTGCCGGGTTGCTGGCAGAAGTTTATGATCTAATCAATGCGGATCTATAAAGCACTATACAGTCGTAAAGGTTAGTTCTTGTTGCCAAAACCCTTTGAAAAATAAATGTTTATGTAGAAATGTAGCAGAATGAGCGCTAGTAATCCTATTTGTCTAGGAAACTATAGAATGTTACTTTTTCTCCCAGTAATGGTCTGTGAACCCAACATTCATACTCTGTTCTCTGTGACAAGTTCAGCTCTCGAGAGATGAGGTCAGAGCCCAGAGGATATGTTCAAACAGATTCCCAACCCTGTGATGTGTCTGCACCGCTCAACTTAGCCTCGAGAACCCGAAAGAAATATTTATGTGCTAAAAGCACTCTCTTGAGAAAAATTCCATGGGGTGTTCGAAGTTTTCTGATTATTCAGAGGAAATGCTAGCAACCATATCCACGTATTTATTCAGCAGACTTTTAAGGGCCTGCTCCACATCTGGCACCACATTAGGTACCAGGCCTACGGAGTGGAGTAAGACAGGGCCCGAGCCTCAGGCGTCCTCTAGCACAGTGGAAGACACAGTACGAAGGCAGTGGTAGAGATGCTTCATTGTCAAAACCACCTCTAGTTACATGATGTGTTCATTTTGATGATTTTCAGAGGGCACTTGGGACTCAGGCAGGGGTCCTGGGTCCTGGACTCCAGGATCTTGGGTGACAGCTATACAGAGCTAAATTTACATCTCCTTCAAGGATGAATTTCTGTGTGGATGCAGTTTGATGTGACTGGGGGGGTCGCTGACCTCCGTTTCTAATATGACTGTGTTGTCACAGTTTTGGGAAAGCGAGTGGTGGAAAGGAGCTCTTGGATTTCATAGGTTTTTAAAGAAGTCAAACCCTATTCAAATCAAGATGACGGGAACCCGTCATGGGCCAAACTACTCCCCTGCTCGGCTGCCCCCTTCGTCCTAGGAACAGCTGCCATGCCCCTGGCCCCACTCAGGCTGCCAATCATCCTAAATTACAAGAACTGGGCGGGTGGTATCCACACAGCAAAGAGGCCTCCTGGGAAATGAGACAAAGCTCATTTCTCATTTGTTCAGCCCAAGTTTTTAATTCCATTGTCAATGTAATGATTTATTCATTTATTTTTCATTGCTTTAGGGGAACATCTTTAGTAGCAAGTAAAGTCAACCTGTAAGGCATCTTCTTGTGAATAATAATAATAATAATAATAATAAACCCCTTTTGGTCAAGCAATTTAAAAAGGTGTCTCTTCTGGTAAGATGTCCCTTTTTAGTCCCAAGAAAAAGGAGTTAGTGAACTGACCTCTGGTGCACTTCAGCCCTTCCTGACCGTGCAGTGCACCTACTGTACAACAGGATGACAGTCCTGCTGGAGTCCCTTAGTATTGTATTTTGACTCTAGAGGGTACCATAACTGCTGTATTAAAGCAATCCTGCTGAGGCTGCAGTTGTAGCTCCGTGGTAGAGTGCTTGCCTAGTACATGTGAGGCACTGGGCTCAATCCTCAGCACCACATAACAATGAATAGATAAATAAAGGCATAAATTAAAAAAAATGCTGCCTGTTAAAAGGATCTCTTCAGTGTGGGATTGCAATTTTCTTTTCTGTATACTTTGCTTTATAAAATACCAAAAGAAGTATATTACTAACATTTTACAACTCACAAAAATAAAATTTAACTTGCAAGTCATAATGTCAATTTTTATTTCAAGTCCTGCTTTTTTCTTGTGATTTTTATTCCAAGATTTATTTTTTTAAACTGGGGATTGAACCCAGGGCACATTATCACTGTGCTACATCATCAGCCCTTTTTAGTTTTTGAGAAAGGGAGGGTCTCACTAAGTGGCTGAAGCTGGCTTTGAACTTGCAATCTTCCAGCCTCAGCCTCCCTAATTGCTGGGATTACAGACAGCAGCACTACTCCTGGCTTAATCCTAGGTTTTAAAGAACAAGTGGGTGCACTTCATCTCAGTCTCCTTCCTATTCCTTCCTGCTATCCCAGATACTGAAGCACCCTGCCATGCTGAGTCCTGCAACTGTTCTAAAAGGAGAAAAAAAAAATTTTTTTCAGCTATGAAAATACTCACTCTTAGTGCTTCTGGCTGGGTGTATCTAGGAGATGGACAGAGGCCAGAGAACCTGTCTCACAGGATTAAAGTGATTGACTGAGTGGTACTCACACCCCCAAGGTCTGTCCCACTAAGGGAATACTTGGTTGTGGTGTACTCAAAGTGTTCCTTATGTCTGAGCATTTGTTGACTTGATATTTCCCAATTCCTGGGGACTTCTACTAGGGAGTCAGCCCCAAGGCGAAGTTAAACTGCCAGCTGCAGAATAGACTAGGCTGGAAAGCCTGTTTCCGAGGCAATTAGAGAACGCTAGATCTGGGTGTGAGCAATTGTTATGTCTAAGCTCGGGATGGATCCTGAGAAATTCGGGCACAGGGCAGGAGGGAGGCTCATCAGGATGGGGCTGGCACGCAACCCGCGCTGAATAGGCTTTGGTGCGGTAAATGCCAGGGCCAGCGGGGCGGGGCGCTTTCAGGGCCCTTCAGCTGTGACAGCGCCTGGGGGTGAGCGCCACCCACAGCGGACCAGCTTTTTGCTGGAGAAAGGTTTGGGGAGCAGGAGTAGCGCCTCTCTCTCTCTCTCTCTCTCTCTCTCTCTCTCTCTCTGTGTGTGTGTGTGTGTGTGTGTGTGTGTGTGTCTGTCTGTCTGTCTGTGTAGGGGAAAGTATGGGATCCCCGGCGCCCTCCTGCTAAGTTAGGACTGGGATTTGAACATGGAGGCATGCTCCTCCAGGTTTTACAGACGTGGACATTTGGACAAATTGCTGAGCACTTTCTCCTCGCTCCGGATAAGCGGGAGGTAGTGCGCCCTCTTCACACGGACCGGAGTCCTGGTCCGCCTGGGCGGTTTCATCGCAGGGCGGGTGGGAAGCGCGCACCAGGTCGTCCCAGGTGTTCCCCTGTCAGGTCCCGACTCCCAGCTCTACACGGAGTGAGGGCCCGGAGGAAACGCAGGCTGAGGTCAGGGTCCGTGGAGAGGGCGGGAGCGAGGGGTCCAGGTGAGGCCCGGGCACTCCCGCGGCTCCGAGGTGGGGCGCAGGCAGCGGACCCGGCAGTCGGGCGAGGAGGGCGCGGGCGAATCCACGCGGGTTCCGTCTGAGTGAGGGGCTGGTCTTCGGGGGAAAGTGGGACGTGGCCGCGCGGTGGGGGCGAGCGGAGCGGGGCGTCCGGCGCGTCCCCCAGCGGCCAGCGGGTCCGCCCGCGGGGCTCGGTGCGAGCCCTCCCCGCCTCCCCGCGCCGCCCCTCCCCCGGCCCCGGGCGCCTGGAGCTGCGACGCGAGCGCTGGGCGCGGGCTGCGGGCGGCGACGGGGCCGGGCCGGCTGGCCATGGCGCGGGCGGCGGGCGCGCGGTGCGGGCGGTGCGCGCGGTGCGGGCGGTGCGCGCTCCTCGCCTTCGCCGCGTGGACCGCGGGCTGGGTGCTGGCGGCCGCGCTGCTGCTCCGCGCGCACCCGGGCGTCCTCTCCGAGCGCTGCACCGACGAGAAGAGCCGGCGCATCCTGGCCGCGCTGGTAGGTCCCGCCGCCGCACTGCCCCGCGCCGCGCGTCCCGGGTGGGGCCCTCCGCACCTCCTCGGGCCACTGGAGGCTGCGGCATCGCTGCGCCCACCCCACCCCGGGGACCAGGGCCGCGGTGGGGTGGCACCGCCCAGGGGAGGGGGCCCGCCACCTGCGTGGAAAGCCGAGGCTCACGACCTGGCTCCCAGCCCCAGTCCTCTGGGCGCGGGAAATAGCGCTCCCCTTTTCCTCAACATCGCTCCTTTGTCCCAAGACGGCGTTCCTGCCGGACTGCCCGCCGCCACTCCTGAGCCCACGCTCCTGAAGAAAGTTTGCGGGTCGGTTCCCGGTTTCTGGTACTAGCGACCAGTGACTGGCCGCCGGGTTCGGGGACGAGCTGGCGCGGGGTTCGGCGCTAGTAGGGGACGGCACTTCTGCCCCTCTCGTACTCCGGCCCCTAGGCCAGCGCCCTTTTTTGAGTCCACCCTGGAATACCTTGCTCGTTGGACGCTGACGCATGGTAGGGCCCCGCCGCTCTGCGCCTCAAAGCCAAGGGCTCGCCACCGCCGGGGTCCGTGGGAACCAGGGCAGAGCGCTTGCGGATGAGCGCAGCTTGCAGCCCAGCAGGTTTGGCGCCATGAGCGGGCCTGTGCTGGCCCTCACTGCAGTCTCCCAATGCAGGAGGGCTTGCATGCTCACACAGTCAGCTCGTTGGCTGGTCGGGACAGTTAGACAGAGACAGACACACTTGGCTTTTGCAGACTGCTGTGTGCCCTGGGCCTTGTGCCCCAAAACAAAAAGCTCATCTTTTCTTGATTCCAAACAAGAGCTGCTTCATTAGTCTTATTGTTGGGTGCAGAAGATGATGTGCAGCAGAGACTGGTAATAGACACCCCCCCCCCACACACACACAAAAGGAAATTGAAGAAAGAAGACAGCAGCAACTATGTTACTTGATTTCTTAAGTGATTGTTCATTCCTAATTAGTGACCATCTACACATTTGGTTTGAAAGGTGATCTATTTAAGAAATCACCAACACATGGGGACTTTTCAGTCCGATTGCTTACATATGGGTGGGGTTTTTGGATTGCAGATTTTCAAATCGTAGCAGCATAAAGGTTTTTAAAGTAAATGATTTTAAAGATGAGATTGAAAAAAAGAACTAAAAGAAGTCATGTTCCCTAATTGAATGGAACTCTAATGAGTTGGTTTTTCAGTGAGACACATTATAGACTCTCTGTCTACCCTCTCCACTGCTGCACAGAAGTTCTATCAAATTTTAAGTTTCAAGAGCTATTTGGTTTTCTCAGTAACTCGTGTAAAAATTCCTTTCAGTTATAAAGACTTTTCCCCCCTCTATTTGGGGGGAGCCTTTTGACTAAGGTAAACAAAAATTAATAGGTTGGCAAAGATGCAAGACCTATTTATAAATTTAATAAAATAATATTTTAGATTAAAATTTAAAAAAACAAATACAGTTTTTCATTTATTTATCTTTGGCCAAGAGGGGAAAAGCCTAATGGAAATTAAATAGCCTGATATAATTTAAGTAATTGCTAATCATAACTTTCCCAGCATTCCAGGTCCAAAATTAAAACCAATTCTGTTGAGAAGTTTGCCAATACATTGTCAACGGCAGCCATATGGAATCGTTTTTTAGTCTGACATACCACTGAAGAGAGTGATTCTGCCTACGAAGGCTCTCAGTCTTAACCGTTGCCAAAAAGAAGGATTCAGTTACCACATCTGCCTTCCCCCAGTCTGTCTGACGGTGTCAGTGTCTCAGGTGAACTGATGTGTCCCAAGCTGCCTGAATGGCCCTGTGTGAGTTTGCTATTCCTCACACATGCTCAGAAATTCTCTCCCCCTTGATTCCTGCCACATCTTTCTGCTGTTTTCATTCTGCCTTTGCTGATGTGAGACCTATCCAGTGCTCTGACTCAACTTCTGCCCAGGACACTCTAAACTAGGACAGGCTTAAATATGACCCCAGTTCCCACAGCCCACATGGGGCTGGGCTAGGCTGCCAAGCAGAGGGTGGCATTGTGGCTTCTGAGGACTCCCGTTGAATCGAGCCTCTGTGTCCTGGCTCCCCGGCACTTTTCATTTCTGCCTGGCTTTCATCCTACATAATAAAACTGGTTGTTATTTTCTGATTGGCCTCCAGACTCTCATTAGCTTTCACTCTGAGTACCGGAGCATAGCAGAAACAACTCTGCCAGCCCAACCAAAGGGAGACTCTGGCAGAGCCGGGAGCTGTAGTGAATCCCCTACTCCTGTTCCCAGGTCCAGCACAGCAGCTGGCATTGCTGGCCTGGGAGAACCTGCCTGCAGATACTGCCACCAGATGATGAAGTTAGGGGATGGGAGCAGAGATCTGTAGGCTCTCCCACACTCCCAGCCCAGTTCCTGAGGAAGCCCCCACATCTAGGGACACGAGTTCTTAGAAGAACCAACTTGAGTTGTTTGCAAAGATTCATGCCTGGGTCTTGGACCTTTGGATTTTCCCAGTCACACTAAATGCTCCTCTTTCTGCAGCTTTTCAGCACCTACGTAGTCTAGTTGCATAAGGAGGCTCAGCCAGGCCGGGGCATTTGGCCTGCTTGCTCAGTGTGTTGCCTGGTTGCTGCTGCAAGCAGCACCCTTCCTCAAAGCCTGGAAGATGCTGCTGCTGGCACCATGTGGAGTACCTTTACATGTATTTCATTTTTAATCCCCTCAACAGCCTTTATTAGGGATTTGCTGTTTAGAGCCCATTTTTCAGAGCTCCAGGGAAGTAAGGTGACTTGGCCCTTCCTTTCCACAGTGTGAGCAGCCAGGGGGTGACCCTGTGCAGTCTGACAGTAGGAACCCAGGCAGTGCGTGGTTTCTCCTGTGATTAAGCCCTAAGCTGTTACTTGGTGGATACTCGGCTCTTCCATAGCATGTCCTTTTCAAAGCACGTCACAACTATCCCCAGAGACGTGTTCTCAGAAGGCTTAACTGCCTGTGGCTGGTTAGTTCTTGATGGGGTTTAATGTTGTTCCTTCGTTAGGAATTCCTTTTTAACAGGGTAGGCTTATCTTTCTTGGTGACCTTGAAAGCAGCCAGGACCCACACCCAGGAAGATTTCATAGCAGCCACTAGCTTTTCCCTGAGTGCTTGGCCACGTTTGCTTATGGAGAGGGATTGCGGAGTGGACCAGCCAAGGGCTGAGATTGTGCAGTACACGGCGCAGCAGCTGGAGGAAGCAATACCCTCATGAAAAATGAATGTGGCTAACCACACCGGAACTGGACGCTTCTTACAAAAGTAAGCACATAAAAGAAAACAGCCCTTCAGCGTGACCTCTGAGAGCCTGTTAATGGTCTCCTAGATTAGAGTGGACAGGTTTTGTTTTTGCCTGAGAACCATGATACAAAATGTAAAGACACTAAGTAACAACCACAAAGGATACTTCCAACAGGAGCTGGCTCCCATGCTCCATGGGAATGGGTATTTGTGTGCATGTATACACATCCATGAGAAACACAAATCCTCTGTGGATTTAATTAACTTAAATAATGCTTGAGTTAAAGACAATGAGGCATTTTCCCCCTCTCAATTGATTTAAAAATCTGACACCTGTGGATTTTGTATGCACGTTTGGTTACAGACACGTACCTGTTTTCAAGCTGGCAGTCAGGAACTCCCCATAAGCAGAAAAATGTCTGATAAAGTCTGACTTTAAGAATAAACCGCTGTGTGTGTGTGTGTGTGTGTGCACACGCGCAAGTGCGGAGGGGGAAGGAGATGGGGGTCAAGCCCACGGCCTTGTGCATGCTAGGCAAGTGTGTTACCACTGAACTAGCCCTAAATAAACCACTTTTATTGAGTTAAGAAAATTGATAATACAACAGGATATGCTGCTAATAAGATAATCCAACTTTTGGCTCTTGCACGATGAAAGCTTTACCTTTCAAACTTGTAATTTGTATGTTTACTGTCTTTTAAATTGCTGGATTAAGTCTTCTGCGTGGTTAGCAGGCACAGGCATGCAGAGAGATCCTGAGCACTGCTTGTAGCTCTGGTAACCCGCCACAGACTTACGACTTATAAAAGGAGGGCAAAGCTGAAACGCCAAAAATGCTTCATAAAGGATGGTGGAGGAGAGCCACTCTGGGAGAACTACATGTGTGTGTGTTTCAGTGAGTTCTCTGCTTTAATGTGAATGATCCCTCGTGGCAAACGAGGTAACTGGGGAACTGAAATGTTAGGTCAGAAGCCCAGGATCTCACTGTGGTAACTGGCAGGCCCAGGCCAGGCTTTGGTTACCCCTTTCACTTCCTGCCCCTTCTGATTCTCTGCATCCCAGCAAGGAGCCAGCCATGTAGGAGGTGCACTGGTAAGCCAATGTACTGACCTCCGAAAAGCAGCCAAAATTAACATTCCTCTTAAAAACCCACAGGCTGATGCCAAATTCAATGGCTATATCTCTGTGCAACTCCTGTCTGGAATTGCCTTCCGAGTTCACTGGACCAAACCTTGAATACACATCACTTTGGATTCTGTTGTATTTCTTGGATGCAGGACACTCTGAAGCTGCAGTCAGTTGCTGAGCTGGGGACCCAACACAGTATTCACATGGCCACTATTCAATGAGACCTGGGATGGAGAGGGGCTAGGATGCACCCCAGGGGGCGGGGCAGTGTCCCAGGAAGGTGTGTTTGATGTGTGCAGGGTGCCAAGCATTTCTGTCAGACAGGGATGCAGTCTTGACAATGCTCATTCTGTGCTACCGGTGTGTGCTTCATCTTGGCTCTCCCCTCTGCTGGTTCCTTCTGGTTCTCTGAACACTAGGTGCTACTTTGAAGTTTGGACTGGGCCTCTGCATCCTCTTCCCTGAGACTGAACCAGGCTCACCCTCATTGTTCTGGGCTGGGTTCTGCTTCGACTGTCTAAATTGAGCTCAGATGCGTCTCCTCCAGGAGGAAGCTCCTGACCGCACCTCTCCTAGCCAGGGCTGGGAGGGCAGAAAGGGGGTGCTCCTTGCTGAGCCTCTGGCTGAGGAATGTGCACGCTCACCTTGCTCGGCCTCGTCAGGCATCCCAGGACACGACACAGTTGCCCTCATGGTACAGGCACACAAGCAAGCACATAGCCCGTGATGGGGACCCTGGAGGCCACCCCACCTGCCCTGGAGCTAAGCCTCCCTGTCTTGGATGTGTCACCTTCCAGTGCCTTGCAATTACACCCAAGGCAGTCACTCAGCGCTGTGAACTGACAGGTAGCTGCAGGTGGAGGATGATCCCTGAGTGTTCACACACGGCCGGGTTAACTTTGGAGGCTGGTGCTGTCAATTTGCAGGTGGCAAGGTGGGGCTGAAGCCTGAGGCTTTGCCTGCCACCATTCCCAATCCTGGTGGTATCCAGCTGGCTCTTGGGCCCCCAGGTGTCATTCGTGGCTCATGAGCAAGATGGCTGCAACTCAGATGAGAAGAGTGAGGGTCCTGGCAGTCAGCTGCTGGCCTCCTTCCTCCTCTGCCCAGAGGCAGAGGGAAGCCACTGTGTGGCCTGCCCTTGCCCTTCTGTCCTGGCCTCCCATCAGCTGCACTCAGGACTAGGCCTCCCCTCCCCTCCTGCAACACCGCAGTGTCCTGCAGCTCCCGCAGGTCACCTCTCCCCACTGCACACCCTGGGCTTCTGCTGCCTGCTTTCCCGTCTCTTCCACTTCTGCTCTGTGCTTCATACAAAAGTACCTTTGCTCAAATATAAATGTAGGAACACCAGAGAAATGTTTACGAAATTGAATCAAGCCATGTTTGAGTGTCATTCTTGGTTTGTTTTTGGTGCTGGGATTGAACCCAGGGGCACTTAGTCACTGAGCCACATCCCCAACCCCTTTTCATTTTTATTTTGAGACAGGGGCTCACTCAGTTGCTTAGGGCCTTGCTAAGGTGCTGAGGCTGGCCTGGAACTTGTGATCCCCCTGCCTTAGCCTCCTGAGTCACTGGGGTCACAGGCGTGCACCACCAGGCCCAGCTTTTATTTTTTATTTTTTTCTTATTTAAAAGGAAATTTAAAAAGTGTTTATTACAGAGATGTGAAAGACTGTAAATACCAGGGAAAAAGAAAACACAAGTAAAATCAGTGGCCGGCACTACTGCTGTGGTTCCCGTCTTCTCAGGTGCACCCCTTCCTTTCCAGACCATGCTGCAGGTCTCTGAGGAGCATGGCCTTTCCACTGGGGCAGTGTGGAAGCAATGCCGAGCAGCGTGGCTGAAGCCACGGGGGCAGCTCATCCCTTCCGTGCTCATTTTGTGACCAATTGCCTTGGAAAGAGGTACCCGCATTAAAGACTGGCACTTTGCCAAGATTCTGTGGAATTCCAAGAAGAATGCACATGATTTCAAGGGTGTTTGGAACTGTTTTTTCTGGGTGTGCATATTAATGCAGCTTCCTCTTGGGTGTTGGTGTTCCAGCCTCAGGTGGCTAGAGGGTCGGGCTTCTGCCTTCTGACTGGAGAGCTCTATCCCTTGCAGCACTGTCTTTGGCAAGTTTGCCCATCCCTTAGGACATGCAGAGATGTAAAGTGTCACAGCTGGCAGGGGACCCTCAGCAGGAAGCCATGTGTCTGTCCTCTGGGCTGTTGCCGGGTCAGTGCCCAACGGTGCCTGGAAATTCAGCGCTCAGAGCCCTGGGAGCCTTTCTTGCTACTATGTGGTCTGAACAACTGTGATCCATTATCCAGTACTTTGGGACCAGGTGTGTTTTGGAATTCAAATCTTTTGGGTGTTAGGAAGATAATATGGTACACATGCACTTTATTTTGCATATGGGAAGCACCAGTAATCAAATTAATAATTTTGCAGCAAAATGTATGCAAATGCACACCAAGTCAAATACATGCATATAAATAGCCTCACATTTTTTTTTTCAGTCATGAGGCCAAATGAGTTGGGAAAACTTGTAGTTTGCAGTTGTTTGATTTTGGAACTGTATATGTGTCTAAGCACTGGGTTCATTTTTCAACTTCAAGGAGCATCTCTTAATCTCTCTGGGGTTAATAAAGCTAACAGGATACAGCCAGCTGGTCTTTGGGAAGCATATAGGTAACCAGACACTTGGTTATGGTGCCGTTCCAGAGCCTTCCACCTGCTCATGCTTTGTAACTGCCACACACGCTTTGCACTGGCTGTCCAATCCTGTGCCGGGGAGGCAGGTCTGTGTGATAAGGGAAGGGACCTGAGGCCACAGCAGCTAGGTGACATGCTCAGGATATCACAGCAAAGCTGGGCCAGGAGCCAGACTTCCAGCTCTTGGGCCAGTGCTTTGTCCTATGCTACATGATGCAGTGTCCATAGCCAGTCATTCTAGGTGTCTTATAACCAACAAAGTGGGGGTGGAAAGTCACTTTTAGATTTTATACGTTCCTTATGACCTTGTAAGGATGAAGGCGACTGGTTTCATGTGCTGTAGGAGTTCCAGGGAAGAAGAGAGGCCTATATGTGCTGGTGTGGGAGGAAGATTCCTTTGTGGGAGAAATAGGTGGGATTAGAAAATATGCTCAACCTGTAATAAAATGAGTCTGCAGATTTAGATTTCCTAAAAAAGATGATAAAGAAAGAATCACAATCCTCTCTTTCTTTCTGCTCTGTATCCCCTTCTTTCCTTCCTCTTGCAGGATTGTTGGCTGGACAGTCCTCTCAGGGAATTTGTGGTGTAATGTTGGATCTCCAGTGGTTCTGTCTTAAAGTCCCATCTGAAGCTCCTGGATGGGCTTCCTCACCCCTCTGGGACCACAAGTACTCGATACACACCCCGAATGTATGAATGTATCCTAAGCCATTCCTCCAGCCACAAGACCTGTTCTAACCCCTGTGTCCTCTGGGGTTTCTCCTCCAAGCATCCATGATCCTAGAGCTGCTAGCCATACAGGCCACACCACTTCATGTTGAGAACAGCAAGCTCACAGTGTGTACCTGCTGGAAGGGAAAGTACCGTGGTCGGCCTAGGGAGCAGGGGAGGACCTGGGGCCCATTTGGTTTAATGGCACTTGGGTGGGAGTGTTTGATGCTCTGTGGGGGAGCGCCACATGCAGCCAGAGTTGAGATCCACTGGCCTGGGCCAGAGCGTTCATCTGACTCAGGTTTTCCCAGGCCCAGCTGGACCACAGAAGACAAGTTTCTGGCGTCCAGATGTCCTGTTCTAAAGACTGGTCCTCTGCCCGACTGAGTGATGTAATCCTGATGAGGTTCTCTTCTCTCGCTGAATGAGTTGTCCCTGGGGTCCACAGGGGGCTGTTTCCAGGACTCCTGTGGACACAAAACCCCAATCTGGGGTGCCCCAGGTCCTTGTATCAAATCGTGTAGTGTCTGCACGTAGGCTGCCCACGTCCTCCACGCTCCAGATCCTCTCTAGATGACTGAAGCTCCCTAGAGACGTGCAGGGCCCGGGAGCGACATACTGTGTGTTGTCTAGGAAGGAAAGACACGAGAAAGGTCTGGGCACGTTCAGCGCAGATGTAAATGAAAAATATATGTCTTGATGGGAGGTTGGCTGCAGAGCCCACGGATACGGGGGCCGTCTGCGGGCCCCCATCCAGGCGGCCTGTGGTTTCTGGGGGTTTCTCTCTGCGGCTGGGTCAGGAGCTCCCTGAGAGAGGACCAGCCTGTGCTGTCCCTGCGGCTGCCCTGCGGTGACCCACTCTTCCCTTCCTTCCAGTGCCGGGACTACCGGGGCGGCTGGCTGGTGGGCGACCTGTGTGAGGACCTGTGCGTGGCCGGGGAGCTGCTCTACCAGCGCTGCCTGTACTACGAGCGCGGCAAGAAGGTGCTGCAGGCCCGGTGGCGGGGGAGGCCCGTGGTGCTCAAGTCCAAGAGGGAGGCCTTCTCCAGCTTCCCACCGCTCGGCCTGCTGCAGGAGCAGGAGGCTGGGCAGCGGGGCCCAGGCATCCCAGAGGCCGAGCTCCTCCTGGTGCTGGCCGGGGAGGTCAAGAACACCCTGGGCCTGGAGCTGCCCAACAGCAGCATGGGGCCCCTGTGGCCGGGCCACCGGGGCCCAGGCTGGCGGCAGCAGCTGGCCAGCGCGTGGTCCCTGCTCCAGCAGGAGGAGTACGTGCACCTTAGCCTCCTGCAGGGCCTGAGTCACCACGTCCTGCCTGTGCTGGGCTCCTGCGGCCACTTCTACGCGGTGGAGTATCTGGCCGCCGGCAGCCCCCGGCACAGCGCTCTCTTCCCTCTGGGCCGGGCTGCTCCCCGGGGAGGCCGGGCCCAGGCCCGGGCCATCAGCCACATTGCACTCAGCTTCCTGGACATGGTGAGCCATTTCGACCGTGACTTCTCCCACCGTCTCCACCTCTGCGATGTCAAGCCCGAAAACTTTGCCATCAGGAGTGACTTCACAGTAAGTGGGCCCGGGAGTGTGTCTGTGGGGTGAGCTGCACCACCGGGTCTGCGGGAGGAGAGGAGACTGGCGGGAGCACAGCGGGCCAGGCTGCAGCCACACAGCCTCAGATAACTCTTCTTCCAGACCCTTCCTTACCAAGGCTGGCAAAGGATCTAAATAGATGCATGGCACCTGGAGGCTGGGTGTTCCCCGAAGGAGCCACAGCCCAGCAGAGAGGGCAGGCAAGGCCTCCCTGAGGGAGGCTCTGGTCTCAGGTAACGCAGTGGCTTCGTTGAGCTACTTGACAGGCCAGCGCTCCTGAGGAGGAGCTGCAGAGGGTGGTGTGGCCTGGCCTGGGCACACGATGTCCAAACGACGGGCAACATCCCCAATACTCTTCTTCTGGAGAGCTTCTAGTTCGTTCTAGTCTGTGTTTAAGACTTCCAGAAGGACGTGAGGAGTCTGGTGCCTGCACAAGGGAAGACCCACCTGGGTGCAAGTTTGCTGCTGCGCCTCCTGCAGAGGGCAACTGCGGGATACACGTGGCAGAGAGAGGGGACTGGGGGTGCCCTTTATTACAAGCTATCCCGGCCCCGCATTGGGCCAAACCAACGTGTCGGGTTAGCTGCTACCCCTAACACTGACCTCATTGTCTGCCATGGGTACTCGGTCACTCAGTAGGAAGTGGGGACAAGACTGCCTGTGACGCACTGGCATTAACGGGGCACGGGGGAGCTGTGCTCCGGCCCCTGCTCTTGTGTGAGTCTGTGCTCTTACACTGCAGGCGGACACCAGAGTGAGCTGATCGTTGTGGGCCTGCCTCCCAATGGAATAAAGCCCTTATCCTGGTTAGGACATAAAGGGACACAGAGAAGATGCCACTGCTGCTGGCCGTGGGCTTGGATGGCAGGTAGCACAGGGGTTACCTAGCCTTCTTAAAGCAGTTTGCCGTCTAGAAAAAGAAATCTGCCACAGCCTGCCTAAGGGACCTGTCCCTGCGAAGGGCACCATAGCATCCTGACCTCACAGGATTGTCCTAATGCCCTGTCCTTACTGCCCTGGAGGGACCCACAAGCAGGGGATGGCTTCAGGTGTGGAAGGTACGGAGCTGGGAGGTTCCAGCAGGTTCCAGAAGGCTCTGGGCAGGGAGCGCTGGAGGAGCTCAGCCTGCAGGGGGTGCTCTGGGCTCCCCACTGCCTGGCAGGTGAAGCCCTGAGTTGCAAGGTGCCAGTTCCCACGACTCATCCAGCAAGCATGCCTGAGTGTCAGTGAGTGGAGCTGTAGGGCTGCAAGCTCCAGGGACCTGAGTGGAAACCCGCTTCGCCACGGGGCTGGGGCTGGGGTCTGTGTAGAGGGGGGCCCTGGCGTTCATGCGCATTGTGCTGGTGCTCGCTCCTGGCTCGTGCAGCATCCTGCCTCCAGCACTTGCCCATTGTGGTCACCAGGCATCTGCTCAGTGAAATCCTGACCATGTGCTCCTCACCGTGCTTCCAGAACTGTGCCCCTGCAGCTGTCCCGCCTGCATTGGCACTGGTGCCCGCGGGGCGGGGCAGGTGGGGAAGGGTGGATCTCTTCACAAGCCTACTGATCTTGACCCCTGAAGACGCTGAAGGACAAGTCATCCGTTTTACCTGGATTTTGTCTAAGTGAAAACCAGTAGTCCTCACATCATCCAAGAACTTGTTAGGAATTCAAATTCTCAGACTCCATCCCTGCTGAATCCAGTCGGGCTGGATGGGAAACTCTGGGGTGGGACTCAGCAGCCTGTGTTGTAGAAACACCTCCTTCCAGGTGGTTCCGGCTGTGCTCAAGTTTGAGAGCTGGGTGCTCTGGGTCTCAGTGGGTGGGTCCTGCCTTTGAGCCCCAGCTGCCCTGCTGCCCTGGGGTGGGAGGGGTGCCAAGAATCCAGGATTCCAAGTCTCCCCCACCTGCAGGCCCAACCCCCTGCAGGTACTGAGAATTCATTCAGTGGTTGCAAATGAACAACTAGGTCAGGGCTTGGTGACCCCAGACTGTCGCCAGTAAGTGATCCTTTTGAGCAAACCACATCTTCCTGCTCTGGAGAATGAAAATGGAGAGTGGAATATGAAATGATTCCCTGCCGTGGAGAATGAAATAATTCCCACTGATCCTTCTATTCGGATGCCTGAGGAAATTCGGAGAAGGTAATGCAACTTTGGTAATTTTGTGCAGGAAGAGCTTTACGATTCTCCTGATGTTAAGAGACATCGTGCAGGTTTTTGCGCTTGTGTGCTTACTGTTCTTACTTTCTGTGTAGTGTTGTGCTTTCAAGAGCTGCAACTCATCCTAGGTGCACCGTGTAAATCAGGAAGTAAACCCTCTCTGGGGCAGGAGAGGGAAACCATTAGAAACGGCAGAGAGAAGGAGCGAAGAGCTGAAATTCCACCTGGGAGCCCGGGAGGGGCTGGGGAGGACGCCAGGTGCTGTGGGGAGAGGAGCAGGCTTTGGTGATGCGTTAGAAAGATGGCAGGTTCATTAGCACAGCCCTCAGCCATTTTTAGTGCATTAACCAGGCTAAATAATGAAATCAGCCATTTATTTTGGCTGAACAATGAGAAAGGAAAGATTGATTAAAATGATAAATTTTGTTTGCTGTGCCTAAATTAGTTATTAAGCAAAGTCCTTAGATAGGATAAAGTTCCCTGCTCTTTATTTTCATTATTCTGCACATATTTTGAAACAAATTATGTTTCCTCCTGCTCTGTTTTACTAAATAATTCCCAAGAAACCCAATATTGCCTTCCAGCATCAATCTTAAATGAAAAGCAAAGATAATAAATAAATAAATAAGATCCAGAGAATGCGTCTCCCACGGCTGCGTAGAACCAAGGAGGAAACGAACACCAATAAGCCAGCGCTTTTCCAGGGGCTGACTTTGACGCTGGCCTGTGAGGGCTTGTGAAATGTCACCAACGCCATCAGATTCATCAAGTTGCCTGGTAGCTGCTGCTTAATACCTGGAAGCTATAAGCTGCATGACTTGGGCAGACTCCAGGTTTTCTCAGATTCGAGCTCATCTTTTTTGTTGTTACATCCAGGTGGTGGAGGAAAATCTGCATAATTTAGAAATTATTCTTTTTCTGTTTTTGAAACCTATTTGTTTGAAGCCAGGAAGCTAAATCTGAAATCCCAGGGGCTTGTGAAGTTGTGCTCACGGTAGGAGTTGGAAGTCAGTCCTGTTGGGTGAGGAGCCACATATATCCATCCTGATTTGAGTATTTTGTCCTTTCCCTCACATTTGGTCAGTTGGAAATCCATCGATGTGGGTAGCAAATGTGCCATCAAACCCAGATAAAAATCCCGACTCTCAAATATGCAGGAATTGTCAAATCAAAATGGAGTAGCTCATGTCAACCCTAACCAAAGCACTAAAGTAAATAAAACCAGGAGTGTGGTTTGGATGTGAGGCGTCCCTCAAAATCTCACGTGTGAGGCAATGTAAGAAGGTTCAGAGGAGAAACCATTGGGTTTTGAGAGTTTTAACCTAATCAGCAAATTAATCCCTGATGGGATTAGCTGGAGGCAGGTGGGGTGTGGCTGGAGGAGGTGGGAATTGGGGTGTGGCTCTGGGGTGTATATATTTGTATCTGGCCAGTGGTCTGTCTCTCTCTCTGCTACCTGATCACCATGGTGTGAGCTGCTTCCTTCCACCACCCTCTTCGGCCATGATGTTCAGCCTCACCTCGAGCCTCGAGGAATGGAGCCAGACTTCTATGAACTAAGACCTTTGAATCCGTAAGCCCACAAATAAACCTTTCCTCGTCTCTAATTGTGCTGGTCAGATCATTTAGTCACAGCAGCAAAAAAGCTGAGTAAGAAGGGAGGTCGTGGAGAAAGGTTGCATGTATGATTCCACCACAAAGAAGACGGTCAAAAAGCACCGCCTTGCACAGAGGCCACTGCAGCCTTACAGATGAGGGACTTCTGCAGGGACATCTGCCCAGCAACTCTGTCAACCTCGGACTGACGCCACACTTGTTATCAGTCATTGCGACCAAGGATATTGTTTCACAGCGTCCAAAGTAATCCTTGTTGTTGCCTTAAAAAGCTTCCCAGCCTCAGCCTGAACACGCCCGTGCTCCATCCCAAGCCTCTGCTGTTCCCACGGCGCCTCTCCCCAGATACCAGTGTTCCTCCGAGAATCTCTAGTTGTTTTTGTTAATAGAATGACAAAGGTCAGAGTCCAAAGCTGATCAAGTAATAGAAAGAAAATTCACTTTTAAGCCATTTCAGAGATTCTACGTTTAAAGCTGAGAAAATGTTCAGAGATGAAAAGTGATACTTGTGGTTATGGTTCCAAATCCTCGGCTCTAACCAGTGACAGCCAGGGTTCTTTTTGCAGTCAAAACTTTGCAGTACAATCCATGATGACTGTTTAAAGAGAACAATGTGAGCTCTCGGGTGGGCGAGCTCCAGGCCTGGCCTCCGAATGAGGGCAGAGGAGAGGGAGGGAGAGGGAGCCTGGGGCAGCTTCTGTGGCCCCGGCCGTGGCGTCTTCTGATGGCTCTGTGCTGTTTTGATTACAGGTAGTGGCTATTGATGTGGACATGGCCTTTTTTGAACCTAAAATGAAGGAGATTCTTGAGCAAAATTGTACAGGAGATGAAGACTGCAATTTCTTTGACTGTTTTTCAAGGTGTGATTTGCGTGTGAACAGGTGTGGAGCTCAACGAGTCAACAGCAACCTGCAGGTCAGTGGGCTGCTGGGGGCTGGGACAGCACCGTCCCTCTGGTGGCCTCTGACCTCCTGCGCCGCGGGTCCCTTCCATGGAGCTGAAGAAGGGGCTGCCAGGCTCTCTCACACGCTCCAGGTGTTCAGAAAGGGCCGGGCAGGGGAGTTTCACTGTCTACCATGGGGTGGTGGTCAGGGGACCACTGGGGTCTGCTGGGTGGAGGTCCCAGCAAAGCCAGCTGCTGTGCTTCCTCTTCCCTGAGCTCCGCTGAGCCTTGGCTTGGAGAGCTGCTCTCGGGTCCAGTGTCTGCATCCACATGATCCCTCACACACACACACACACAAGAATGAGAGCCCAGAGAGGGTAGGCTCAGGCAGCAGGGGTTGAGGAGGGAGGAGGAAGCCAGACCAGGTCAGCAGTAAGTAGGGGCCGGTAGGGCTTCAGGTAGCCAAATTGGGTCTTGAGGCAGGGAGGCCCCACATCCAGGGTGGGGCACCCCATCAGAAGGACATCCTTTGGTGGAAGTAGTCCCTTTCTGCCCTCACCCGAAGTTCTTGGTGGATGTGGGTGATGGGACCCACAAGGGCCGATGGTGACCAGAGGGAGGTCTGAGGCTTTGCACCAGGAGGCAGTGTGGCTGGCCTCACCACTGCTGGCTGTGGGTGTGCCCAGGCTCTCGCCCACACTTCACCCCTCCCCCAGCTGCGCCCCCCTGAGTCCGTCCCTCCAATGGGCCTCGTACCTGGATGGGACCCTGGAGCAGGCCTGAGTGCAGACTCTGTCAGAGCTGGCCAGGGGAACAGCGAGCAGGGCTGTCACCCTGCATGGAGGATGGGTTTTGGGAGATGTGGACAGTCACGTTGTTAATCTGGTGGACTTTGGCCAGGTCAGATAAAAGCCCTGGTTCTGCCACCCCACAGTCCACCCAAACCTCTGGGTGGAGTTCCAGAATCACAGTGGGCTTCCTCTTCAAGGAGGCCCGGCGATGGTGTGACCTGGAGGCGTGCCCGTCCCTGGTGCATCTCACGAGACCCTCCTCCAGGTGTGGGAGCAAGGTGATTTCCGCTGGAGCATTGCCCCTTCTCATCCCACCCACAAAACGGGAACACGCCTTCTCTCCAGGGCATAAGGCGCCTGAACTCCTGTCCATTCCCCATTCATCAGGGGGCATGGGGACCCCAAAGAACTCGGTGAGAAGCAGCAGGTACCAGATATAAACACTGAGATCCAAAGAGCCAAAGAAATGGAAAATCATTTCATCTCACCAAAGACGTGCGTATTGAAGTCTGATGACAATAAATTTATTTTGTCTATCGGGAATAGTCATTAAAATACTATTCATTACTAGTTGAAGCTTCAGGGAAATAGATAACTATCTATATTGTTATAAATTATAAACTATACTCTCTGGAGGGTTGTGTTATAGATATTTAGATTGAACAATTTCACTTGTCTACACACCTGATTATTGCTTTTGAATAAAGTCCTAGGAGTGAGATTGCACATTCTTTAAGAATATGAGATAATTGAAGTGTTAAGTTTAAGAAAACACAGACTACAAATCACTGTTTAGATTATGATCCCACTTTTGCTAACTAGGATATTATTGGAAAGATTGACATCCAACTGTCAAAAATAATTATTTCTGAATGGTAGGATTATAGTTTATCTTGTAATATTTCTATTTTTCTAACTTAAATTTTACTAAAAAAATCCCAGCCATGCACAAACTGATTGACAAATCAATGGAATAGATTAACAAATATTCATGAATGGACTTGATAAGTGTGCACTCAGTGTGTGACCAAGTGGGTGTTGGCCGTGTGGGAGCTGCGTTGTGTAATGACTGGGGAAGTGGCAGGCCCAACAAATGGTCCAGTTAACTCCTGTTCATTCCTTATGTCACTAAATTCCAGATGGTCCAAAAACTTACCTGTAAAAGGTGAAACCCTTAAAGTACCAGGAAAGAAAAAAAGGAGAATGTGAATATTATTCTAGTAGAGGGAAACCTTTGTAAGAATGGAGCAAAGCTCAGAAGCCAAAGGAAGAACATTGCACAAACTATCTTTTAAAAAAATCCACATGGATAAAGAGGCCACAAAATTACCAAAACTATGAGCAAAGCAAAAATATTTGCAATTCCCCTCACAGACCAGAAGTGTAGAGCATGGATGGAAAATCATCCCTGCTTTGCAGAGATCATGAAACCCCTCAGCCAGGAAGCCCACCAGAACTTCTTTACCAGGTGTTGCCTGCTTCACAGCAGCAGCTTCTGGCAATCGGTCAGTGCTGGAAAGGGGAGGGGACAGATACAAGGCTGAGTCCCTTTGCCTCCTTAAGAGGGCAACCCTGCAGGTCTTCCTCAGCTTCCTAGAGCTGGGTCCCCAAGAACACCCCCAACAAATCCCTGCATGTGAACTTGCAGTATTGCTCATAATAACATTTGTGCAAAATAAAGGAAAATGGGGGAAATGTATAAATATACCCTGAGACTCTGGGTAGGATGGTTGAGTAAGCAGTCACCCCTCAGAGGGGAGCCCAGAACCCTGGGCTGGTTGGAGATTGAGATTATGGTATATTCTTCAGGACAGTTTAAAGTCCGCACATGAAAATGTGTTCTTGATTCAAAAAAGAAATAAATTTTTTTAAAAAAATAATCCTTGCCTTTGTAGGGACTGGGAAATGAAAGTTAAGGGTATTTGTCTTCTATGAACTAGCAAAGCAATAAAATGGAGGCGTTTGCTGGATGACGCCAACAGCAAGTGTGAGGTGGGAAAGGAAGCGCTGTTCGCTATGCGGTGCCCAGGCCGGCTCTGGGCAGGAGGGGCCGCTGCGAGCGCAGTGAGCAAATGTTTGAACTGGGCATTCCGAGAGACCTTAGGCATCAGTGAATTTCATAGCCTTTTAGAAGTAATGACTGTGAGATAGTGGCTTAATTTTTTTCTTCTGCTTCTAAAATAAAACAGTTCGAAGGCTCCTTTGAAGAGGCCTCTTTCTTCAGATGGGCTCTTTCACAAAGCTCGGAGCACATTTCTGTGCCACTTTTCGCTGCGCTCCATTTGACCCTGTCAGGTGGTAGCATTGCTGCTCTGACCCACTGTGGACAGGACAGCCCACGTGAGCGGGGGCAGGGCAGGGCCGCTGCTGAGACCACAGAGCAGCTGACTCCACGAGGACCTCTCCTGCCCCTTTCTTTCTCTCTGGAACGGTGTTCGGTCTCTGTGAAGCATGGCCCAGGACTCCCCGCTGCTGCAGGCTGGAGTGGGTTTCCTACCGCTGGGGGACAGGCTCCCGCTCTCTGGGGTGGGGCTCTTCCGCTGCAGAAGGGAAAGGCCCTCCCAGAGTCCGGTGGCCTCTGCAGGGTCCTCCCTGAAGGAGCGGGGCGAGCCCACTGCAGAACCAGCTATGGACTTGGGAAGCCTTTAGATGACTTGCCACCCTGACTTCACTGCGCATCCTTCTCCCTCAGGTCATCTGTGACAAAATATTTCGCCACTGGTTCTCCTCCACTCTCAAGAGCTCCGCCGTCTCCTTCCAGCTCCGGCTGCAGTTACAGCAGGCTGTGCGGGAGTGCACAGACCCAGAAGGCTCCGCAGGCAGCTGGAGAGCAGCCCCCAGCGTGTTCTGGAAGCTTCGCAGACTCCTTCAAGCCGCGCTGAAGGAGCTGCAGGAGGCGGAGAAGTAGACACCCCGGCTTCAGTGTGTGCAGTCGAGCAGTGACCTGGGAGCCATGTCCTCTGCAGCCGCTTTCATGAGGAGACGTTTTCACTATGCAAATGAACATCTCTAAGGTGTCGTGAGGACTGGCTGCTCTGTTGCCAGTGCTGTCGAGTTTCGCCTCTGCCGCTGTGATGAAGCCTCCGAGCTCTGCCCCAGCTCGATCACGTTCGTTGATCTGACCCTCCTGTCACACCCTGAAACTGAAATGACGGCGGGTTACAGGGCGTCTTCCTGCTGGGGCTCTTAGAAAACAGACCGCTCATGCCGCATCCTGAAGGGAGCCCTGTGCCCGGCAGTCAGAGCAAAAGATCCCATTGCTCTTCCCTGTCAGCCACTCCAGTGTGTGCACACAGGTGAGCGTGCAAGTGAGCACGGATGTGCACAGGTGTGTGGACTTGCATGAGTGTACCCACATGTGCTTGTGTGTCTGTGAAGAGCAGCATGAATGCGTGTGTGCACATGAGTGTGTGCAGACAAGTATGTGAACGTGTGTGTGCTTGCATCGTGTGTGTGCATGAATGTGCATGACTGTGCACATGCTACTGCTCATGGGGGAGTCCGAGGATGCCTGTGTGTGCACATGTGAATGTGAGTGTGCACCTGCATCAGTGTTTATCTACGCTGTAAGCGTGTGCACCTAAAGGAGTGTGCATGTGAACATATGCACACGGATGGGTGTGACTGCATGCTCGAGTGCAGGCATCTGTGTGCATGTGAGTGTGAGTAGGTGGGCGTGGGACGTGGGGGGCTCTGTCTCTGTGTGCCTGGGGGAAGCTTGCTCAGCTAGCAAAGATGAGTGACCTTCTCGGAAATTAAATACGATAAAAAGGAAGCAAGCTAGTCGCCCTGGGGCGCGGGCTCTGCCTGGGAGGGTGTGTGGCCGCTGTGGTTTGCATTCTGTGGAATCAGGTGATTTTTCGGGTTGTGTTTTAGGGAGCACTTTGCCACTGACCACGGCACGACTTCCTTCAGAGCAGGGAGCCGTGGGCTTGCGGGATGCATGCTGGCGTGGGCAGGGCCCACGGGTGGTGGGAGGCCAGCTCCTGCCTGCCGACTGACGGGCCACGCCGCAGGCACGGGAGCCTTCTTTGGTCGGTCGTGCTCTTCAGGATGCGCTTTCCTGCAGTGGACGGAAGCCACAGGAGGCAGCCACCTCTGCTGGCTTCCTGGCAGGGTGGGCGAGGGGCCCCGTGGAGCCAGCGAGGCTTTCCACTCAAGCTGGGACCTGCGAGTCCTGCAGGAACTTCTAGAACCACACATGGCGTGGAGGGGAAGTCCAGAAAGACACAGCAGGACGGGATGAGGAGGTGATGTCGGGTTCCAAGTAGAAAAGGCCAAAAGCCGAAGTGTCGAAACTGCATGAACTGAAGAATTCCCGACAGCTTCTGTCCCCAGCCCCCAGCCCCTTTCTGATCTACACCAAGGTTCTCCAGGTCTTCTGGGGTCATTTCCGTTGTGGGCCTGTCTGCACCAGCTCACTCCCAGCGAGATGTGGCAAGGGAAACCAGGATCCCACAATCCCGCCAGCCCATTTCTGCGGTCCTGCAGACGCGTGAGGTGGCCACACTGACCTGCTCTTCCCGCCCGTCCCTCCCTGCAATGTATCGGATGTTGCCAGCTGTCACACAGGGGGACAGGGTCTCCACCAGTCCTGTACCCGAGGACCCACTTCTGTGTCAGCAGCATGTCCGACTCTTGTGGCACAAGTGAACTGAGACCCCAGCTGGCAGACTCCCACCGCCAGGACATGGGCCCGGGAGCCGGGCGAGATCCCGGCCCCTGCTCCATTGCAGTCTCCCGTGGGCAGCTTATCATGGGTGGCAGGGTCCCAGGAAGGCTGGTGGAGACTGGGGAGGCCGGAGGCCCCGGGCTTTGCCACCTGCGCCCTTGGGGCCTGAGCCCCAGCTCCTGCCACCTTTCCTAGTGGCTCTGGGCTCACTGGCCAGGCAACCAGTCTCCCAGTGAGGGGAAAGTTAGTTTTCATTTCCACCAAAATGGAAACAAATGCTCTGTTTACCGTGGAGACTGTGCAGGGTGTAATTACCCAACACACAGTGGTTTGCTTGCTGAAAGGGAGCTTTTCATCTCCTTCCTCTTACGTTGGCTACCGGGTTCATGCACTTCCCCACCCAGCCTGGAGAATTCCCTGTGAGACAGAGACTCTTAAACAATCTGTGTGAAGTTCAGGTTTGTTTGATTTTTATTTTCAAACCCTTGCAAGATAATGCTTTTATATAGTGCAATAAAAGCACCGTGTGTATCAGTACTTAATTGTTGTAGTTTGGTGGTCCTGGATTGAGTCCAAGGGCCTAGCACACGCTTGGCAAGTGCTCTGCCACTGAGCTACAGTCCCATCCTTAATATTTGTGTTTGTTTATTTATTTATTTGGTGTTTTTTAGTTACATATAACATCAGGATTCATTTTGACATGATTGTAAAACATGGACTATAATGTGCTCTAATTTGGTCCCTGGTACTCCCCCCACCCCGTTCCCTTACCTGGATGCTGCTGATCTTTCTGCTATTTACTTTTAGTTTTGATTTTTTTTAATAGTTAGTGTCCTGTGAATGTACATGAGGGTGAGATTCATGGATGCACCTAGGGAAGTCAGGCCAGATTGATTCCACTCGTCTTCCTTCTCCCGTCCCTTCTCCTTCCACCTCAACCCCCTTCATCAAGTTTACCAATCTTTCTTCTATTTTGATGGAGTCCTCCCCCTATCCTTTTTTTCTCTTTCTTATTCTGTCTCCTTCCCCAACCCCTATGGGTTTGCTAGGTTTCTCAGAAAACCTTCAACCTTTGACTTTCTGAGTCTGGCTTATTTCACTTAGCCTGATAGACTCTAGTGCCATCCACTTACCTGCAAATGCCACGATTTCATTCTTCTTTATGGCTGAGTAACACTCCATTGTGTATATGTACCATATTTTCTTTATCCATCTATCTGTTGAAGGTCACCTAGGTAGGTTCCACAGCTTGACTACTGTGAATTGTGCTGCTATGAACACCAATGTGACTGCATCCTTACGGTATGCTGATTTGAAATCGTTTGGATATATACCAAAGAATGGACCAGCTGGATCGTATGGTGGTTCCATTCCTAAGTTTTTGAGAAATCTGCGTACTACTTTCCAGAGTGGTTGCACTAATTTGCAGCTCCACCGACAATGTATGAGTGTACCTTTCCCCCATATCTTTGTGAGCATTTATTATCATTTGTACTCTTCATAATCGCCATTCTGACTGGAGTGAGATGAACTCGAAAAACTTGACACCAAAAAAATCCAGATAATTAGTGGGTGAAAGAACTAAACAGACTCTTCTCAAAAGAAGAGACACAATTTGCCAACAAATATATGAAAAAATGTTCGACATCTCTAGCAATCAGGGAACTGCATCTCAAAACCATTTTTAATATTTTTAATGTGCCAAGCAGGATGCTTCTTGGCCTAGTTGAGCATAGGGGAAAACGTCTACCTCTGTGAATTCTGTTTTACCAACACTCACAGTAGACAGACTCTCTCAGAGATATGCTGATGGGACTTGAGAAGCTTATAAAGGCAAGTTAAATTTTATCCAAATTAAAGCAAGCCGTGCATTACCATCCAATTCTTTGTCAGAGACCAGTTTTCAAAATGTATCCTGATGGATTATGGTTAGAATGGTCTTCTGATGACAGAAACAACTCCAGGTGGAACATCTGGTGGGCTTTCAGAGGACACACCTCAACACCTGGCAGGTTTAACAAGCTTCCGCATGGAGATCACAGGGGGTCAGGCCACATGAGTTTGTAGACACCTGAACTGGTCAGCGAGGGGGTGGACTTCCTGGCCTTGCCACTTGATGTTGCAAACATTTACAGACGCTGCCGACATTGCCAGACCTCCTCTGGGTTCTCCTCTCCTCACATGAGGTGAGTGGCTGAAGGTTCAAAGCACGTCTCCTCCTGGAGCAGCAGCCTGGCTTCCCAGGTCCTGCCTGGGCAAAGTCCCAGCCCACCCAGGCCTCTGGTGACCCAGGACAAACACTCAGGACAGCACCGTAAGTTATCAGAAGAGCAGCGATTTTTAAACTGGATTCAGAAGCTGTTCTTTGAATAGCTGGAGGTAGAGGAATTGGCTGAAGATTTCTAAAATCCGTGAGCGTATAAAGGAACGTTTGATTTGCTGTGCTGGCACCCCAGCTTGGTGAGTGAGTGCCACCCTGTCTCCAGCATCTGTTAGTTCAGGGGGTGAATGGTCCCGCTCCCTGCCCCGCTCCCCATCTCTTCCGCAGCCCATCATGAGGGGAACTAGACATGGCTGCATCTGAGGCAGGAGGACCCTTAGCCAACATGCGGGGCGTGGAGTAGAACCTGGGGTGGGCCAGTTCTCCTGACGCACGTGGCCCGCCTGGACCCTGGCCAGTGCCTCCTGCCCCAGAAGGATGGGTTCTGCAGCACAGGGCCCGCAGAGGCCCCCGCAGCGCAGGCGCAGAAACCCAGGGGACAGGAGGGGTGCCGTGCTGGCTTGGCTCCGACGGCCGGTGGCTCCTCCTGAGTGAGGTGGCAGCAGCGTCACTGTTGTGTGCGTCATTGGTCCTGTAGAACCCAGCCAGCCACACCCTGTGAATCCAGGCACCGGGATGGAGGCCTTTGCTTGGGGCCGGCCCTTCAGTCCCCTGTAGAATCTCTCTCTTCCGCCATCTTCTGGTTTGGCCACCCTGGCCCCTGGTGCTTCAGGGAGAGGCCGCACTGATGCCTCCTGCAGTCTCTGCCCCGAGGTGTGGGAGGCTCGGCTCAGTGCAGACTTCCACGTGCTCCGCCTCTGGGAGGCCATTTCCCTGCTCGGTCCTGAACCTGTGAAGGTGTCACACGGCGTTTGGGCCAGGGCTGTCTGAGGGAGCAGGGAGAGGCATGTGGCCCTTAGCCGTGGGTCAGGGTCTGGGTGGGGGCCCTTGCCCCGTCCTTGTCCCTGTCCCTGCCCTCGAGGGCGACGAGCTTTGTTTTCCACAGTGGAAGTCTGAGAGAAGCAGAGCATTGCACACGGGTGGCTCAGGACACACGATCACTCTGATTTTCAAAGTTTTTGAACATAAAGAGACTTGAAAGGTGTACCTCAAAAGCACAGAACGCACGGTAAGGACAGAGGCCCACACGGAGAGTTTCCAGGAGAGGGCCCATGAGAATCCCCACACCTCCCTTTTTAAGTTGTTCCAAAGCAGCTTGTGCACAGGTTTCCACCTGAGCAGTGAGTTTTTTCTGAGTCACCTTGAGTTGCCTTCACTATTCAGCCCCAGCTGGACTGGACTGGCTGCTGTATCAGGGCAGATGGACTGAACTGGTGTGGAACAGTCAGCGGGTACTTACAGAAGGTTCTGGAACTTGGAGCCAGAAGCCTGGTCTAGGTCTAGGAATCAGCTCTTGTGACTTTAAAACTTCCCTGGCCTCAGTGTGTGAATGTTCTCCAGGGAGCTGAACAAGACATGTAGGTGAAGGGTGCAGGAGGCGGGAGATCAAGGTGCAGCTGCAAAGTTTCAGTCTCCTCTCCCTCTCTGTGGCGGGTGGATTCGCACTGAATAATTCACTGGTCAGCCAAGCAGAACTCCAGCCCTCCACAGCTGCCACACCTGAAATCTCGTCTCCATGATGGTGCGGGCCCTGTCCATAGCTCAGGGGTCCTCGTGTGCTCCCGCGCTGCCCTCTAGCATGAAGGTCTAACTGACCAGGAGGGAGGAGTGAGGAAGAAGCTCAGGGCCCTGCACGCTCTTGTCTGCTCCTGATTCCCAGCAGGGCGCAGAGGGGGACTGTTGGTTGGATCAGGGTCACGCCCTTCTTTAAAGCCGTGTCTTCCAGGTGCCCAACTCCCAGAGCGTGGGGAGGGCACGGGGTCCATGCAGACAGAGCAGCTGACCTGCAGGTGCCACCGGCCTCCGGCCGACCTCCCTCCGCCAACCTCCCCTCCGCCCGACCTCCCCTCCGCCCAGCCTCCCCTGGGTGCCGTCTCAGCTTGTCAAGCCTTCTGTGGTGCCATTTTCTTTCATCACTGTTCCTTTCATCCTCTCCAACATCCTGGCGTTTCTTTGAAGACGGAGATGCAACGGGCGAATGGTCTGCGGTGGGCTGGGGACTTCGGGCAGGCTACCGCATCCCTTTGGCCAGTGCTCTTCCCCAGGGCTCCTGCACAACTTCCTTCCGTTCTCATGAATCTTGAATTTCGCGATTTTCCTTACAAAATTTGCTGGACTCATCTCCAAATCCCACTGTGGCCAGCTGTCTGCTGAGATCGGGGTCCCAGGAGTCTCCTGCGTCCACCCTCCTGAGGTGCAGCCCTCTGCGTGAGATGGATGCCGGGCGCACAGCCAGGGGGTGGAGGCTGCTGGCAGCAGCCAGGGCGTGGAGGCCCTCCTGGGTCTCCTTTCTTGGAGTCTCCAGAGTGTCCCGCGTGGCCTCCAGTTCAGGAGCAACTTGTGACCTACTGAGTGCACCTCAGTCCTTGGAGGAGCTCTGTGCGGGGCACGTGGCCCACAGGTTTCCCACAAGGGGTTCATTTCCACAGCAACCGCTGACAGACACGGGCACCGATGTCTCAGCTTGTGCTTGAGGAGTAAGGTCAGCACGGCACGCGACCTGTTGCTTGGAGCAAAATACACACGACCTAAAATTTACCACTTCACCCAGGATGGGGAGGGGTCTCCCCAACAGGGCGGGGGTTCCACCCAGGACAGAAGGAATTTAGTGAGACACCATCTGAGAAGCGTGTCCTCTGCCAGTGAGCTTGGCGGTGACAGAAGGTGCCGGGAGACTCTTAGCGTCCAAGCTGCAAGTGTGTCTAAACAGTGAGCAGAGGTCAGACAGAAGCCCTGCCTTATACACTCACACTCACACACACACCCGCACGGCAACACCCCCACACACAGGTGTACGTGCACAGACACACACACACTCACACGCACACAACCCCACATACAGAGGTGTACATGTGCAGACACACACATAAGGTCACTCACTCACACACACACTCACATAGCACACACCCACACAAGTATGCGTGCAGAGACACACTCACACGGGGCACTCACACACCCACACACAGAGGTGTACATGCATGGACACACAGCTGCACTCACAGCACACACATGCACATGTGTGCTCACTGTTCCATGTCCATGCACATGCAAACACACACTCACACTCACAGTACACGTCCACATGTATGCACATTCAAACTCACACCAGTGCCATCACCAACACGGAGAAAAGAGTGCCAGGCCCTGGGAGGCGTGCCTGGCCTGGTCAGTGTCACCGTCACGGGCGACGGTCCCTCCGGGACAGTCACAGCTGTGCCCAGGGCTGTTCCCCAGGCTCATCAGCTGGCGGGAGGAAATCCCAGAGGCGTGAAGCACTAGCGTGTCTAACTAGCTTGGTTCGGTTCTGAGTCCGACCCAGGGAAGCTGCGGTTCCAGGGCTGCCTCCTGCTTTCTCTCGCGGTCTCGCGCCCACCAGGCCTGCTCCGACCTCTCTGCCTTCAGCTCTGCCTCTGGCCAGGATGGAGAGGCCCAGAGAGCTCGACACGGATATGCACCTGGCCGCCTGCTCAGGGCACCAGCCCAGCAAGTCCCTGTGGCCTTCAGGAGGTGCACAGCAGGACAAAGCCCGTGGCCAGGAGCTGTGACAGCCTTTCAGAGCCTTCGGTGGGATCAGCTGGTACCCGAAAGCTCAAATATGGCAGTGGACTGGGGTGGGGGTCAGTGTGTCCCTCCGAACCGCAAAGCTCCACCACTCCTGGTGGGAGTTGAGGGGTTCCTAGACAGGTGCAGGGTGGGGAGGGTGGGCGGACACCGTGAGGTGCGAGACCAGCGGTGCAGTTGTGACTGGATTGGGGTACCCAGTGGAGACCCCGCTGCAGATGGCCCAGCTCTCGGGTTCTGTGTGGGAGAACTGAGCAGGGGGAGTCCAGGCCCGACAGGAGAGCCCTGCATTCAGCGCCGTCTGGGAAATAACGGCACTCTCGCCTTCAGGACGACGGACCTGGTGAGAAAAGCAAAGCTCACCGGAGCGTGAGAGCTGTGGATCTCATTCATGGCGGCAGCTCAGAAGTCCAGGACGGAGCTGTTCCCAAAGCAGCTTCTCCACTGAGAGCAGCTTATAGCCTGGAAAAACTCCCCGAGCTCTTCCTAACGAAGTACGCATGCAGCCTCTGGGGAGGCGAATGGCCGGTTCTCCTCTTCACTGCGTGACACACCCCGGCCCTCCAGCTGAGCTCTGGGTCACCTGGAGGAAGGACAGGTGGCAGCCCACTCTCCTGGGCCCCGGGACAGGAGCAGCCGCCCCCTGGCCCTGGTGGGGAGGCTTCTCACTCATGGTCAGCTGTGGGCAGCAGCCTGGGACGGCCTTCCTTCCCAGAGCCCGTGCTCAGGCCACTCCCAGCCGGTGCCTCCGGCTCCCTGATCTGTGCCTCTGGGGCGCAGCCAGCCTGGCCCCACCCGGCAGGCACCGTGACCCTCCTGCTGCACGGAGGGGCCTGCAGGACGGCCTGCACCTGACTTCTGGTGAAAAGCGCCACCCAGCACACAGTCTCGCACACCGTGCACACTCAGCTGCACACATGCACACCCAGGGTCAGTCCTCAAAACTGCCCCTGCTCCCAGTGGCTGCAGTGCCTGCCGTCAAGGATTCCGCTAACCAGGGGCCTCTCATCTCCCGCCTCTCCCTCCCGGGCGGGAGTGACACAGCCCGTTCGTGAGCGCTAACTGGCACCCACTCCATGTGGGTAGCCCTCCGTCGAGTCCCTGAGATCTTCCATCCACGGTGAGATGAAAGGAATCTGCTTTGAGAGCCACAACCAGCGACCAAAACGAAACAAAAAAAAGCTGGCAGGGCCGAGCCCAGCGCAAGGCGGCGTGCAGCCTGTGCTCTGGGACAACCTGGTGAGCTGGCGGGAGGCCAGCAGCATGGGCCCAGCCCGCGGTGTGGCTCAGCACCCGTCTCGTCCATCCGTCTGCCACCAGCGCCGGCCCAGCTGTCCCTTCCACTGACCTGCCTGCTGCCCAAACCTCCGGTGGCCCGATCTGCCTGCCTCTGTCCATCTCCACCCTGTGGCCCAGCCCTGCTGTCACCTCACATCTGGACTGAGGTGGTAGCTTTGTCACCAGTCTCCACAAACCTACCCTTCAGCGGAAAAGCCCAGGGTCGCGGCCACAGTCAGAGTGACTGATGTGCAGTGGAAATCTGATGCCACAACGTCCGTCCTTAACTTTGTTCATCTGATGTGCTGTTGAATACCTGCCGTGCGCGTCACCCTGGGGACAGGTCAGTGAGAAGGACACACAAAACCCCTCCACAGGAAGGAACTGACATTCAGGGCCAGAGGGACCAGGGCAGGCAGAAAATAAACATGGAGAACAAACAGCGACTCATGTTTGCATGGTTGGGGTGACTCTGGAGGCGCAGGCTGGGCGGGTGGCTTGCTGGACACATGGGGATGGAGTGGGCAGGGCCATCAGAGAAGGCAGTGTCTTCAGGGGTACAGCCTGTGCAAGGCCATGTGATGGCTTGGATGTGAGGTGTCCCTCAAGAGCTCATGTGTGAGACAATGCAGGAGCGTTCAGAGGAGCCACGATCGGGCCCTGGAGTCTTAACCCAGTCAGGGATTCAATCCCCCGCGGGGATTGACTGGGTGGTAGGTAACTGAAGGCTCTCCCCCCCTCCCCTCCCCTCCCCCTCCCTCTCCCTCTCCCTCTCCAGTCTCTGTTTCCTAGTGCCATGTCCTGAGCCGCTTTTCTCTACCACACATGATCCACCACATTTTCTACCCAGAGCAATGGCTGTCTATGGATTGAGGCCTCTGAAACTCTAAGCACTAAATAAACTTTTCCTCCTTTAAAATTGTTTTTTTCATGTCTTTTGGTCACAGTGGCAAAAAAACTGACGAAAACCGCCCATGAGGCTGGATCCTGGTGGTGAGGGAGCTCTCTGGAGGCCTGCAGTCCAGAGAGGAGCCAGGAGGAAGAGGGGCCGAGAGAGCTGTCCCAAGGGCTGGGCTCTGAGGGGAGGATGGGCGTGGAGTTTGGAGGCTGCACCTCAGGCACTCCAGGTAGAGCAAGAGGCTCTGCAGGAGCCCGAGGGCAGGGCTGGGCCTGGGAGGCCCCGTACAGGGGAGTGGACAGCCTCTGGACTGAACCTGCCCACAGGCCAGATGTGGGCAGAGAGAGAGGGAGCCCTAGACCCTCCAAGTTTCCTGGCCGCTGGAGGAAAGACAGGTTGTCATCCACAGAGACTTAGGTTTGTGGGGGACCAGGAGCTGGCTGAGTTTTCAACAAGCGAAGTGTGGTCTGTCCCTATTCAAGCAGAGATGTCAAGGAGACAGGGCTATTCCTGGAGAGGGGAGCTGGAAAGGTCAACTTCGAGGTGGTCAGCAGAGGGACCGTGTCCGTAGCTTTCCCGCTGCCCCTAGTTTTAAAGTTTCCCAGAGAAACTTATTTTGAACCGTTACATTTAATAAGATTATGGGCCAAGACTTTGGAAAAAATACTAGTCTATAAAAATCGAGGTTATTTTTGCCCCGGTGCTCGGTGCAAACTGTCCCACGAGTCTGGGACGCCAAGCTGCCCTGCCCTGTGTCAGATGTGCTCCCTAGCCCTACGGGATGTCAGAAGAACACTGACGGCTGTCTCACCTGAGGGCCCGACTGCAGCTCCAGGGACCTGTGAGTGTGACCCCGCCCGACATGGCTGCTGTGGCCTGCTAGACCCACGGCCAGAGGGAAAACCGTTGTTGGAAACCTCTGCTCGTTCTGCAGTGCTTTAAAATTCAAGGCAGTACTGAACCCAAAGATGTCATCTGGTTGGAATTTGGCTTCTGATATGGACTTTTCTTTACATTTGCAGCCTTGGAGGCAAATGATCTCGGTTTTTTTCCCCACCTCCTTTAGGGAGGGAGGGAAAAGCAGGTAACAAAGACCATATCCTAAATATAGGAAACTATGTCATGTTTTTAGAACCCCTGCCTCTTTCTCCTCGACGGGGTGAGCCTGTGGTTTCACGGTTTCTGTTGCAGGGTGATGGATCAGGGACACTGGACTGGTGTTGCCTCCCCCACAGGCAGAAAACTCAGATATGTCAGGCAAATAAAGCAGGTTGTAAAATTCGTGAAAGTTGTTTATCAAAAAGTATGGTTGGAGTTTTGATACTTGCTTTTGCTCAGCTTGCTTTTGATTTTCCTGCTTGAGGATACTGAGAAAGTATCTTTATTCCCAAACCATGAGCGAGGGCTATGGCAGAGCCGTCCACCCTAAGTCCCCTTTGGCCGGAGGAGAGGATGACTGCGCAGCCCTTGGGGACCAGCGTGGGCGGGTGCGAGGGTCTGCTGGAAGTGTGCAGGAGCACATCTGTGTCTTGGCCATACCATTTGTTCTTGGATCCATCCTACAACTCTGTTCTCAAACCTTCCTGGGGCTGTGGCCTCCCCTCCCGGGGACCCTAATGGGAGGGGCTCACAGAACAGGAAGCGCCATATGGTGACTTGGAAGGTTCACGGCAGGGTGGGTGCGAATCTCTACTTGAGGTCTCTGGTGCATGAATCTCGGGCCCCTTGGCAAGGGCCTCAGAAGACAGCTGTTCTGGCCGCTGCTTCCAAGGGTCCACATTGCTCATAACGCATTCTTCTGTGGACTTTCCTTGGAACACATAGGTCTGAGATCCCTGATGAAGTTGTCAATGCAGCCATCTCCTCCCAGTGTGATGGAACAGCTGAGCTGGAAGATGAAAACTTTCAACTATCAAATAGCTGGAAAGCTCAGGTGCCTGCAAAGAGGACAGCTGGAAGGTGTTACCTTTGGAGAGAGTGACTGTCTTTAAGTCATCTATCAATGTCACCCATCCATCGACCCATCTTCTGTCTCTACTCCCCATCAATCAATGGATGAACCAATCAATCTGTCAATCATCTAGCTATACTATGGTAGTATTTTCTTAAAAAATACCTTACACTGAGGCTATTTTATTTTGCAAAGAAAGTGTTAAGTCAGAGGTTCTATTTTTGAGACATGACCTCCATAGAGGTGCTGAAAGTGTAGATGACACAGAAAGTTTTGCAGCTTGGTGCCAAGTCCTGGTGAAGCAGTGGTGGAGCCCATCAGCCCAGAAGCTTGTAGAGCATCCCTGTTCCTGGCAGGGGAGAGTGAAGGGGTGGGGGCTAGGGTGGAGCCCTAGAGTAAGAGAAGGAACAGCCACGCTTCACCCCTAATCTTCCACCTCCCTCCCTTTGCCTCCAGCTGCAGGGTGTCTTGTCCACTAGGCCTTTGTAAGTGTTGTTTTAAAGTTTTACCCAAGTCTTTGTGAGGTTAGGGGAGCTGCCAGATGTCTCAGAAACCATCCCATTCCTTTCTCCTGGCTGGTTCAAAGAGGCATAATCTGAAAGGGTTTGGGGTGGTTGCGGTGGGTGAAAAATTCCACTGTGGCCAAGACAAGAGAGCGCTCTGGCCCACGCAGGAAATTCCTGGACTTGCAGAAATGGAGTCCTAGGACAAAGTTTGCACCCTCTGGGTTTTTGACTCTGTTGCAACTCGGTGAGGTTGAACTGGTAGTGTGTGTGTGTGTGTGTGTGTGTGTTTGAGTTTGAGAGAGTTTGTGTTGAAATTCTGCCAGTCAGTGCCAGCTTGATATTTGGATGGAAAGAGACAGGCTGGTGAGGGGACCAGGGGCCTTGCTAGGCTGAGTCCACACAGCCCAGAGTGCCCCGGAACTCCAGGGTGTGTTCTGAGGACAATGCCAGGCCACTGGAGAGGCGAGGTTGGCTCCAGGAGGGACGGGGAGCTGGCGGGGTCTCGGCCTTCTCCTTGCCTTCTCCCTGGATCTGGGAGGCAGCTCTGCAGCGCACTGTGGACATAGCTTTGTCATCTTCCTAACCCCCTTCCACTGCTCTCACCCTCAGGAAAACCTCATTCTGCCGCTGGTGTGGTGTGGGAGCCGAAGGCTGCAGCCAAACACCTGCAGCCAAACTCGGCTGTGCGGGCCCTGAGGCGGGGCAGGGTTCTGGGGAGCAATGCAGTGGAGAGGGCCCCCAGGCTCAAAGGACAGACCCCAGGGAGCAACTGGCTGTCATGTTTTGGATCAGAACCCACTGAAGACAGGAGATCCCAACAAGTTGACTAGTGACAGTAAACAACTTATAATGCTGAGTAAGCTGCTGAAATGGGCAGCAGAGCCGTCGATCGGAGACCATGGGAGGAAGTGAGTGTCGATACACAGCCGCAGAACAGTCATTGAAGTGCCTCCTGCCAGCTGGCGCTCATTGCTAGTGATGTGACAATGAGCTTGGTGGCCAGTGGGGACGCAGTGGGGACGGGCCACCCTCTGACTCTAAGCACAGGGGCCTCCCCACAAAGACCGGTGTCAGGGAAAACCAGCTGGTTTATATCCACATTTGCTTTTGGTCCCTGCTGCTTTTTCTAACGGAATCACATAACAAGTCATGATTAATAGCTCAAAGTCAAGTCAGGAGAAGTATTGATCTGAAGAAAGCACTTTTCTCAATTGCCACCAACTTTGGAAATTGAAAGTGACATTAAGGCCCCTAATTCCTTGGAAATTATACATGGAAATCAATAAAAGAAGGTTTATTGGGGACTAAACAAAGAAATGGGCTGGGGAAGAAAAACTGGAAGCGTGGTGAACAACGGCGGGGGCAGGTGCTGGGGCTGGCACGGGGTCGCGCAGAGCTCTGGACGCCTCAGGGACGCCAGCGGAGCTCAGCGCACAGTGACAGGGATGGCGAAGCACCGGACAGTCACTGTCAGCTCCGAACCGAGACCCCTCCTGGACTTCACTGCTCAAGTGGGGGACTGGTGTGGGTCAGAATAGACCATCTATGGGGCTCAGGTCTCCTCACACGGCTCGGTCTCCCCCCACCCCCACCAGGCAGGGGGCCACTCTCCCTTCCCGCCTGTCCTCTCTTCTAGATGGCATTCCTGGGCCATCCCCTGCTCCCATAGGCTTGGCACCTGACGCACAGTGAGGTGATTGATGTGTGTCCCCTTTGACACAATTGTTACCCTGCTCTGGAAAATCCTGCCTTGAGGGGAAAGCAAAGTAGACATAAGTCAGTCAACTAATTAGAACAAATTAAAAGAGTAACAAAAATGTTTCTTAAGCACTAGAAATAAAGGGATCATAAACAAATGAAAAACTAACTTTCTTCCTTCCTTTCTGATGCAAGGGATCGACTCAGGGCCTCGTGAATGCTTGGCAAGCATTCCACCACAGAGCTACATCCCCAGCCCCAGGTTTCTTAAGTAGTAAGCAACCTGTAAAAGCGCCAGACATGTAAACAGTTAGTATGAACACAGCAAGGTCCTGGCTCCCGCAGGTGAGTAAGCCCCCGGGCACTGGGTGTGCACCGTGGGGACTCCCAAACCGCCGGACAGCCCAGAGATGGCTGTGCTGGTCAGCTTTCTGTTACTATAACAACACCCTGGATAATCGACTTAAAAAGAGGAAAGGGTTATTTTGGCCTACACTTTTGGAGGTTCTGGTCTGTGATCAGCGTGAGCCCAGTGCTCTGGGCCTGTGGGAGGCAGTGTGTCGTGAGGAGAAGACCTGGCACAGTAGCCGCGTACCTTGTGATGAGCCAGCAGAAAGTGGAAGAGGAGGCCGGGTCTCACAGTCCCTTCAGCAGCACGCGCCATGCCCTAAAGCCCTCCCGCTGGACCCTACCTCTCAATGACCTCCTGGGACCCAGGCCTTTAAGATATGGGCCTTTGGGGACCATTTAAAAATCCAAACTACAGCAATTGCCAAGGAAACCTTCAAAAAATGCAAATGGGCAGGCTCCCTCCCAACTCTCCTCCATCAGAATCTCTTGGGATGTCAGTGGATTTGGCATTTAAAAGAGCTTCTCGTGGGATTCTGATGCTCAGCGAGGTTGGTCTGTCAGATGTTGGTGTTGAAAAATAAATGATCAACTGGGACAACTTTTAAAACTAGCTAACCCTAGCCTGCTCAGAAGGATTTGGGTATAGTTCCTCCAGGAGGCCAGGGTCCAAGTTTTACACTAGTAAATTGAGGCAGGAGGGTCTGTTAGAGTGGGTGGAAAATGTCCCACTTACAAATCAGTCCCTCATTCTGCCACAGACTGCAGAACTCCTGGGCCTAAGGACTCTACCTATAGAGAAGCAAATAGCATGATTCAGGGGGACCAAACTTTTGTGTCACTTGCCCATATCAGTTCCCTATGGTTGCTATAATAAATCGCCACAAATTTAGTGGCTTTAAGACACATAAATTCACTTTCTTATAGCTCTGATGACTAGAAGTCCAAGGCAACTTCACTGGGCTGGGGTCACAGAGTCAGCAGGCCTGGGTCCTTCTGGAAACTCCGTGGCGGAATCCTGGCCTTTCCAGCTTCTGGTGGCTGCAAGTGTTCCCAGGCTTTGAGTCCCCATCACTCCAAGCTCCGCCTCCATGGTCACATCACCTCCCTCTCATGAGGACGTTGGTGATCATGCTTAGCCCCACCTAGATTATCTAGGACAATCTTCCTGTCTCAGAGTCCTTAATCACATTTGCGAAAAATTCATAATCACAGGCGCCAGGCATCAGGACTCAGACGTCTTTGAGGGAGTCACTGATCACCTACTGTGCACCTTAGTCTGAATGAAGGGCCAAATGCAGGCGATTTTCAGGTTCATTCACCTTCTGAATGCAACTAAAACCAGCTGTGTGGTATGCATGGGAGTTTTGTTGGAGAGAGCGAGAACTGACTTCCTGAGGTCAGGGCTCCCAGTGTCTGAGGACAAACAGCAAGGGGTGGAGGTGGTCGTAGGAAGATGGCAGAGAGAGCCAGGGAGGGTGTGTCACCTGCCCCTGCAGAGACGCTGTGAGGAAGGGTAAGGACTCACCACTGCGCTGCTCACCTCTGCGTCTCTTTGTGGAATGCAAAAGAAAGACGGAGACCCAGAGACGTGTCAGTTGTTATCAGCATCGCTGTACCTGTACGCAGAGATCACGTCCACACAGAGGTATCATGGTCCCAAAGGGAAACACTCAGCTTTCACTTTGTTATTTTGCTCTTTTAACTTAAAGTCACACTGTTCTGGAAACTTTATTCTCCCTGGAAGCAAGATCTCACTAACGCCAACTTGAGGGTGGCTCTCAGCTTCACAGCTGCAGATATTAAAATGCAGACTAGCAGATTACAAATCACCAGGAGCCTTTGACAAGGTCCTGAAGGAAGGCTGAGGGAAGGGGGAGTTTTTAAAAGGACATCAAGATTCTGAATAGAGTTATTGAACTTAAATAGCTGTATTTTAAAAAGAGACATTCTTTTCATTAAAGCCAGAGTGAATAATAATGTTTTTGTCTTTGACACCAAATAAAGTCATTTAAGATGAAAAACCCCTTTGAGCCACTGATGCTCAGAACGGCTTGGAAATGTGTTTCTGTGACCCCTCCTCTGAGTGTGGGAATGTGTTCCCTCTCTTGTGAGATTTCCAGAGGGAGAATGAGCTGTGTGAAGGGTTCACAGCCAAGAGGAGCCCTGGGGAGGGCACAGCCCGCAGAGGGGCAGGATCTCAGGCCCCCTTGGCCAGACCACCTGTGGAACCGCCTCTGAAGCCCGTCTCCTGCTCCTGCTGGCACGATCCTCGTCTGCCCTCGAGTGCAGCAGACTCACTGCTGTCCTGGGCTTGGGCTCAGGTAGACACGCGCATGGACAGGTCCGGGGACAGCCGGCCTGGAGGCCAGGTCGGCGAAGGCTTCTGCTGGCTGGAGGTTAACCTGGAGGCAACGCAGACTCCTGCGGTCTCGGCTTTGGCCTGTGAAGCAGGCTCTGGTGCTCCTAGACCTGCAGGGGTCTGAGGCGTACAGCCAGGCGTAGAGGGCACAGGGGACGCAGGTCACCGTCACCACTGCTGTGCTGTGCCTCCGCTTCCCGGTCTGCGGTCAGACACGGTTGTCCCTCAGAAGCTCTTGGCAGACAGCGCGTCACCTGGTCATTCTTCCAGCAGGGACAGAGACAGATACGGGACCTCATCTGTCTCTGGGCCCCAGGGCCAACGGCAGCCTGGCACAGGGCTGGGGCTCAGACACACGCTCGAGGGTGCGGCAGCGTTCTCCTGAGCTTCTGAACAGGCGACATTTTGACCCGAGCCGTGTTGCTGGCCTTCTCAGGCCTCACCTTTCCTATTAAAGTGACCACTGTGAACCAGTCTCCGTGGCTGCACTGATGGCTTCTCTGCGTGTGACATGGAGGCCTGAGAATTGTTATTTCGACACTGTGAGTCCTGCCATCGTGTGGGAAGAGCGAGGCAGTGAGGAGCCCTCCCAGCTCCTCCGGTAAGAGCTCTGAGACGGGGACCATGAGGCCCCTTCCTCCCGCTTGTCTCCCTGCTGCTGATCATGGTTTCAGGTCTGTGCTCTGGACTCACGGCGAGACTCCATGCAGGGGAAGTGGCTTGTGGCCCCAGGGCTGTCATGTCCTGGGAGAGTCTTGCCTCCGTGTGAACGTGACTCGGTCTGGAACTGCCCGCACCCTGGTCCAGTGCCAAGGCTGCTTTATCTAGAAAGCAGCCCGTGGCCAGACCCCCAAGACAACAGGCAAGGCCCTGTGGGCGGCGAGGGATAGGAATCACGGGAGGTGGGCGGGCAGGCTGCCGGGGTCAGAGCGGCCTGTGAAGAAAACTGTTTTTGAGGACTCAGAGCGCGGCTGAGAGCTTTGGCGTGAGGCCCCAGCACAGTTACAAGCGCGTGTTACCAGGAGGAAGCAGGACGGCCCAGAACAGCTTGCGCGAGAAGCTCACATACCATACATGCAGGAGAGAATGAAAATCACACTGTGGAGGAGGAAAACCTGTGGCGTACTGACTTTTTTTTCATCCAGGTCCCAGAATGGAGAGCTTTGCCCCTTTGGAAATGCTCTCAATGGCACTTATGCGGACCGTTTGCACCTGGACACCAAAGGTGCAGAGGGTTAGCTTGCACAGACTGCGGCGTGGGTCCTGGCTGCTGGGGTGTGGACACAGGCCAGCCTCCCAGAGCCCAGCAGCTGGGCCTGCCCTGCCTCCTCCAGGGACAGGAGACAGGGCAGCCGGCTCTGTGAGGAGGTTGAGACCTCTGGGAGCACCTTCCGGGCCCTCTCAAGCTCTGGGGTGACCGTGGCACAGGGAGAGTCGTGGCCCAGAAGTGATTTCTCCCGAGGTTTCAGTCCCCAGATCCGAGGTGCGTCTTTGGTTACAACGCAGAGGGGGGCGTGTGTGAAGATGCTGTACTGCTCTCCCCTCACCAGACCAAGAGCAGCTGCGGTCAGTTGTGTGCCAGCGTCTCTGGTCTCCGGACATGCGTGGGTGTCTGCCTTGCTCCCAGGTCCCCTTCCTAGTCTGTGCCAGCTTTGATCTGCTTCTGACATGGGGACCGCAGGAGGTGAGCGAAGGAGCGCGCCCCCTGCCCCGTCACAGAGAGCCTGCCCCAACCTGGAGCCCATGCCGGCCAGGGCCTCTGCGCGCTCACGCCCTCCTGACTGTGAACCCTTGACCTGCAAAGCAAACCCTGTGCTGGTTACAGGAAGCAGGCCCTGCAGACCCCAGAGGAAAGCTGGCGGGTGGCGGGTCACCTTCCTCTGGCCGGTGGGACACCGTGTTTGCCCAGGGGATGGCGAGCTGCTGCCTCTGGTTGGGGGCAGGAGGGCCAGGGAGCTTCTCTGGGCTGTGGAGCAGAGGCCGGGCGGGAGTAGACACTCCGCAGCAGGCCTTGTTCATCCGGCAGGGGCCCTGCCCCTCTGAGCTGGGAAGACTCCCACAAGGACTTGAGGTGCAGGACAGCCCTGCTCGCTTCTGCCTTTGCCTTTTGTTTGTTCTTCACCCATTGCCCTCTGAGGGGGTCACCTGGCTCATGGGTGCTGAGATGAGGGTCCTGAGGAGGCAGGAGGGCATCTCAGGGTAGAGGCCCACAGCCCTGTCCCACGGGCCCAGTGACAGGCAGGGAGGCCTGCTGGGCTCCCTCGTCACATTGGAACAGGCAGCAGCGAGCGCCCTGTGTGTGGCTGAGGATGTCAGCTGAAGTACATCACACGTGGCTGGCTCCACTTGCTCCAGGGGCCAGCAGGTGCTGCCCTCTGGCCACACAGCAGGGAGCCCATGGCTCTACTGGGCTGGGGGATGCTGAGTGTCCGTGCTTATTGGTCAGTCGGAGCCTGACTGAAGGCCGAGGCTGATCCAGTCAGTGGACGACAGCCTCTGTCCCTGAGCCTCCTCCCTCCCTCTCCTCTTTTTGCTTCTCCTGTCCCTGGTCGCGTGGGGTGGGCGGGGGCTGAGATCCTTAGCCCTGACGGTGGGGCGGGGTAGTGCAGAGCCCACGGTGGGAGGGAGAGTCACCTGGTGTCTGCAGCTGGAAACTGGACACCTGCACGATGGATCGGCCACCCGCAGAGCGTCACTTGAAGCTCTCTGGGTCACCAGTTAGATCAAGTGAGGCATTATAGTCCAGTGAATGGCAGGCTCCGAAGAGATGTGAAAACAGACCACAGAGGCCCAGCATGGAGGGTGGGCAAAGCCAGGAGGGCTGCGGCCCCTCCGCAGTGCCCCTGCCAGGCCACCCTCCACATGAACGCCAGGACTGGGTGCCCTCCACGAGGCGCTCTTGAACGTTTAGTTAGTATTAAAATTCCTTATGTGACTCAAAAACCTGTTTCCAGTTAGCCCCTCCCCATCCACCACATCTTCCCACCACGTCACGCGGGGTCTCTTCTTGCTCAGGATCCTTTAGAAAGGTCCGCAGCTGAGCAGCAGGATTCAGAGACCCCAGGGGGAAAGTGGCCTTAGGCCAGGGCCTGGGCTGCAGCCCCCGCATTTTAGATGGAAGCTGGGACATGTTCCCTTTCAGGTAGAGAAGCGACGACTGCAGGGCAGAACCGGATGGCGCTGGGGTTGCTGCAGGGTGGGCCAGGAGCAGCCTGTGCCAGTGGGCAGTCTCAGACCCACAGGAGGGAAGGGGTGGGTTCGGCCGCTTTGTGAAGCTATTTAGAACCACCGAGCTCTACACTTAACATGGGTGACCTGGTAGTTTCATGCCATATGTGCTCCACCACAGTAGAAAGAGGGATGAAAAAACATACCCACTTCAAAAAGTTAGACGGATTAGAGAAGACCAGGCAACTGTCCCAGGCACAAGGCCGAGGGGCGGGCATGCTGCAGGGAGAGGCAGAGATTGTCCTGTCCTCCGTCCAGGGGTCAATGACAGCTTTCAGGCTGAAGAATGGACTGCGGGCACTAGGACATACCATCTTTGGGTTTTCCTTTCAAGTCTTTCAAGTTGACCTTGGTTACTTTGTTACTTTGTTACTTGAGAATTCTTTTTTCTTGGTGGTGGTGGTCTAGGGATGGAACCCAGAGCCTTGTACATGTGAGGCAAGTGCTCTGTCTCTGAGGCACATCCTCAGCCCCTGGAAATCTTTATGCTGCCCCCTAACCTCCGAGTTTCCTCAACATGACCAATTCTGAGGCCACCCCTCACAGGGTGGCCCATTTGAAACACACATAAATGCTTGATAAAGTAATTGTTTCAGTTGGCTTTTGCATCACTGTCACCAATATATCTGACAAGAACAAGATAGAAGAGAAAAAGCTCATTTGGGTTCATAGTTTCAGAGGTTCAGTGCTTGCTAGTGTACTCCGTGGCTCTGGGCCCCAGGTGAGGCAGAGCCTCATGGATGAAGGGCATGGTGACAGCAGCCCAGGACAGGGCAATGAGGAAGCAAAGAGAGAGGTCTACGGACCAGGGACGAAATACATAGCCCCCAGCGACCCACCTCCTCCAGCCACACCTGCCAACAGTTACCACCCAGTTAATCCATATCAGTGGGTTGATTCACTGATTCAGTTACATCTCTCATAATCTAATCATTTCACCTCTGAAAGTTCTTGCATTGTGTCACACATGAGCTTTTGGGAGATACCTCATATTGCAACCATAACAGTCATAAAACATGTAGAAATTAAGATCGGGTTGGGGGCCCCCTGTAGGGGACTCCTCAGCTGATTGTCAGGATGGGAGCCTCACGCCCTGTGAAGTTCCCAACGTGCCTCCACCTGCAGGAAGGAAGGAGTTGAGTCTGCGGGTGTTCGCTCCCCCTCCCCCATGCCCCACGCAGCACAGAGCTGGCATTTGGCAGTCACTGAGGAGCCGGGGGCTGCCACAAGTGTGAGCTAGGGGCTAAAAACCCTGCCCATCTGATCGGGAACACGGTCAGAGCATGCCCCGTACTTTAGGCCTTATTCTGCAGAATTCGGGGTTAACAGCAGGTGGAGTCTGAATCTACATCACATATGAGGTGCGGAAACCTTAAGCCAAGAAATTAAAACGTGGAACTGGTCCAGACTGGGACTCGAAGAGATGCCCCCACAGCCCACAGCAGGTGCAGCCCTGCATGTGGCAGGGACTCACACTGCAGTTCACACATCACACGAGGAAGCCAACCATCATGCACCAGTGGCTGGGGTCAGCCACTGGGATGAATATACCAGGCAGTGATGGATCTGTGCAAATATGCTTGAGACTGTTTAAAAATATATATATGTGTGTGTGTGTGTGTGTGTGTGTTTTAGTTGTCAATGGACCTTTATTTTATTTATTTATTTATTTGTATGTGATTCTGAGAATCAAACCCAGTGCCACTGAGTTATGACCGCAGCCCTGCTTGAGATTTTTAAAGAACAAAGAGGTCATAAAAAAGTGAAAGTAGATTTAGGAAGGAATGAATAGGAACTCCAGAAATAATAAACGTGGCTGTCCTGATGAACAGTCATGGACAATAGCCAGATGCCACGGGAGAGCTCTCTGGTGAACCGGAAGGTAGGTCTGGAGAAGTCACCTCCGGACGGCGCAGAGAGCCCCAGTGACAGAAACCATAAGACCCTGAGCAACAGGGACACAGGATGAAGTTTACACGTGCCCGAAGGACACATGGAGTGCTGCCAGGTATCCGGCTCTCGGTCTCCTTAGGAAGAGAGGAATGCAGAGAACAGGGCAGTGCAAGATTTGAGATGAAAAGGACAGAGAGTTTTCAGAATTTAAGGACATCTTCAAGTTGAAAGAGCACAAGGTTAAAGCAGCTCCTCAGGGCAGAGGTGTCCTGTGGTGGAGCGCTGGCCTGGCTAGCATTCGCCAGGCCGGGAGCAATCCTCAGCACCACACAGACGAAAAACAAAACCAAAGTAAGTAAAATGAAGCAAAACGAAAACCTACTCCATCTGAGGCTCCCCATAAGGAAACTAAGGGATATCAAAGAAAACAAGTGTGGGGGAAACCTGGCGTCCCCAAAGACCCTTAGACGAACAGATTTCTCATCACAATGTTAAAGGCCAGTGAATGACATTTTTTTTTATATAAAAGAAAATAGCTGTTGGCCTAGAATTCCATACACTGCTAGCTCATCATTTAGAGATGAGAAAGAGATAAATAAGCATCTGCAGTCTAAGATGTTTGCCAGGCCGAGCCCTCTCTGAAAGAGTAACTCAAGGGTGTGTCCAATAAGAGGGGAATTGAGCCCAAAAGACAGTGGGTGATGAAAGATGTGAAGGGAACAAACATTCTAACACAGGAGGAAACGTGGTTAGGCTAAACATTCTAACACAGGAGGAAACGTGGTTAGGCTAAACATTCTAACAGGAGGAAACGTGGTTAGGCTAAACATTCTAACACAGGAGGAAACATGGTTAGGCTAAACATAATAACACAGTAGAAAATATAGTTAGGCTTCGGCTTTGAAAACGACTAATTTAAGAGAAAGGTGGAAATGTTAAGAGGAAGGTGGAATTCAAATAATAGAAAAACGAGCCAGGCATGGTGACACGTGCCTGTAATCCCAGAGGTTTGGGAGGCTGAGGCAGGAAAATTGCAAGTTCACAGCCGGCCTCAGCAATTTAGTAATACCATGAGCAACTTAGTGAGGCCCTGTCTCTAAAAACAGAACAAAACCTTACAAAATTATAAATAAATAAATAAATGAATAAATAGGGCACGTGGAATCTGCAAGTCAAACTCACAGACGCAGAAGACAGGCAGTGGTTATGAGGGCTGGGGTTGCTGGAGAATGGGGAGACCTTCTGTGAGGTTCACAATCAGTCAGACAAAATAAAATAGTTTAAAACAACAACAAACCCCTACACAATTGATTAAAGAATAAAAAGAATCAATCAATAATTGATTAAAATTAAGAAGAAATTTAGCAATGTTGTTGCTGTTGCTTGGTAAAAACCACCCTGAACATAGTGGCACAACAGAGTCTCACAGAGTCTGTGTCAGAGTGTGCAGAGCCCAGTGGGGCAGCCCTGCCTCTGGGTTGGTTGGGGCTGGAACAGGTGGGGCACAAAGACCTCCGCTTCCAAGATGGCGCCTCCCTCCCAGGTTCAGCCTCTGGGCTGAGCTGACTTGCAATTTAACTCAGCTGGGTGTGTGGCAGAGCACCAGCACGTGAGCTCACCTGTAGATGGCTTGGCCTGGAAGGCACTGGGTTCTGTTCTGAGAGGTGGTGTACAGATGACATTTGATTCCAAGTTAGGAAGTGCTTGGTCTGCATGGCACAAGAACCCTCTCACTGCTGATACTGCATCCGTCTGGTTAAAAGGAAAACCAAGCTGTCTGATATGCAAGAGAACCCCCTACTTATGCCACTCACATGGACCTGGAGGTGAGGGGATGTTTAACTAGAATTTAGGTTTGTGCCTATAATCTCTTTCTTGTTTTTATTTTTTTTCCTCCTCCAGATGAATAGATGCTACTGAGTTGTGAACCTAGAGAACTTATTATTTTATTGATTTGATCAATTATAATTTAAGATAAACTTGTGTACTTATGTCCTGCCTTGGGAGACAGAGCATATGCAGTGTGAAGCAGCAGGAGAGGAAACTGCTGCCATTTCTGCGCTGAGGGGTACCCGGGACCCTGCATGCCCAGTGTGGCAGATCTGCTCACTGCCTTCTTTGGAGCCTGAGGAGCACTCACAGACACAGGCTGGGGAACACACTGATGGAGCAAGCCTTTCCATTCCCTCCCTGGAAATAGGGAATTTAGTCGATTGTTCAGTCAGTTGCTCCTCTGACATGAAGGCCAGAGTTCTCGCAAAATTGATTATTTCTCAAGGGATGTCATTCTCTTGCCTTTCCTTTATGATTAATGATAGAGGCATATTTGATTTAAGAAAAAGTTTTCAAAATGAGATTTACCTTCATATATTTTAGAAAAAATGAAACATGTGGCATAGATCAAATCAGTTTTTCTCTAGTCAATCTTTGAATATGGTGAAATGGCAATTTTTTAAATCATCTATTAGGGAGCCCAGCTAGAATCTAAGCCTAACTCTAGTTCCTCATCGCTGTGAGACGGAGGCAACTTACTTTACCTGCCTGCAACTCAGTTTTCTTATCCACGAATGGAGGAAAAATTATATCCCTAGCTTTTCATGACGATTAGTAGATTCATCCAGAGAAAGAATCACAGGGTGTGCCATGCAGAAATAGCTCAATGAATGCTAGATACTAATATGATCTTTCAGTGAAACAACCTTATCAATTAACACTGCTGATCAGAGTACGAATAGCCAAGAGCACCCGAGAAGATACCCAGCTTTGGCAGTCACCAGGGAAAGGCAAACCCAGACCACGATGGGACACCACTGCTGGGCTGCCGAAATGGCAGAAGCAAAACCAGGAAACAGCAAGGGTCCGTGAGGGTGTGGAGACACTGGACCCTCAGATCCTGCTGTGGGAAGGTTGACGCGGGCAGCTGCTGCGGGCAGTGGTTTGGCAGTTCCTCAAAACCCAAACACAGAGTTCCCATGTGACCCAGCAGTTCCGCCCCAGGGCACACACTGAGAAGAAGAGTCCCGCGTCACCTAGTGACAGGGATGCATCGTGAGCCCTTGGGGTTTGTCATTGTGTGAACAGGGTAGAGTGTGCTCGTGCATGACAACGTGGCTACAGCCCACTAGCTGATGTGACCTTTGAGACCGTGGGCACAGCCTCTGCTCACTGCTGAGCAGCACACGGGCTCCGGCATGACTGTTCCTAGAGTTGTTCACGGCGGCGGCAGCATTCACGACAGCCGTGAGGTGGAAACCACCCAAAGGTCCGCCAGCAGATGAACAGGCAAAATGTGACTTATCCCCACAACGGAATATTAACCAGCTGTAGAGAGAGTAGTGTCGACACATGTCACCTCACGGATGAGCCACAAAAACCTTGTGCAGAATGGGAGAATGCAGACAGGGAAGGCTCTGCACCCCAGGACCCCATTCACACGAAGTATCCAGAATCAGCAAATCCACGGAACAGAAAGCAGACCAGAGGCCGTCAGGGGACAGGAGGAGAGATGAAGGGGCAGTGGGGCTGACTGCTTCATCAGTGTGAGGTTTGCTTTTGGGGCGACGGAAAAGTTCTGAAGCCAGGTTGCAATGCTGGTTTGCAACATCGTGAAGGTCCTGAACTGTAGTTTCGAATGGTCGAAAGGGTTAACTTATGGTAAGTACATTTTACTGCACTATAAAGTGCTGATTAGAGAAGCAGACGCCCGTGTTTCCCCAGTCACTCAGCTGAGGGGACATAGCCCTCTCATTGGACAGCCTTCCCCTGAAGGTGGCTGCCTCCAGATGGAGCCTCCATCCTGGGCTCTGCCGGCTGACTGGAGGTGCGAGGGACTGCACATGCTCTCTGAAGGGCTTCTTGGAAGGAACACGGTCCTGTGCAGCTCATGCGCCTGTGAGTACCTTGGCCCGTGGGTCCCACAAAGTGGTCTGGTTCCAGTCCTTGACACTGGTCATTCTTGGCCAGGGCGGAATGCTGCTTGTGAAAAAGTGGATTATCGATTTTCAGGGGAAGAGAAGCGGGTGGCCCAGAGGCCGCGTGTGGCTGGGTCCTGCAGAGACCTGGAAGGTGAGGGCTGAGGACGGGACCTGGGTTGAAGGGAGAAGCCGCATCCTGGGGACTTCTTAGAGCACAGGGCTGGCATGGAGGAGGCAGGGGTCAGCTTCCCCTGCAGGAAATTTGGCCAGGCCGCCGGGCACCGAGGTGGTAAGAGCCCAAGAGCTGGGAGCTGAAGAGCCACGTCTGCGTCTGCTCCCGGGCTGTCTGTTGGACTGCCACTGCCCCTGTCACCTGGTAGGCCTCCTGAGGACTCAGGACGCGGTTCAGAGGATGCCGCCTCTGGGCAGCCTCTCGGAGACAGCCGAACCAGCAAAGGCCCTCCTGGCCCCGACTTACCACTTCTGGACTCCATGGTGGTTGACTTGGCATGTCCCAGCGCGGGTTCACTTCCTGTTGCGTCTGTGAGGTTCTTGACACTTCCTCATGGAGAGGCTCATGTCAGGTGATCTTGCTCAACGGTGGTTCAGTGGTTCCGAGCCTGGTTAGGGTCGGCCGTGGTGAGAAGCTTGATGTTCTGCAGGTCAGTGCGTGAAATGTGTTTTCAGCTGCGCTGGGGCTGGGCGACCCCACCGTAGGTGGAGAGGTGGCCGCTGGGGCTGGGCGACCCCACCGTAGGTGGAGAGGTGGCCGTCCAATGAACCACGTAGGTCTCTCTGGGCGTCCACTTCCCTCTCCTCTGCCTCGAGGGGTGCCCAGCACCGCCTCTTGCACCTTGCCTCCCTGTAGCTCAGCACCACATCTGGCCCCCTGGCACCTGGGGCTCGGTGAGTGAAGATGGTGGGTAGACTTCGACTCCTACTTCCGGTTCTTTTTCCTATTACCACAGTGCTCTTTGCAACCTCCAAAGGAATTGCCTCCTATTTCTTTGCCACAGAGTGGCTGAGCGAAGGCCAATCCCTGTCCCATTGGAAATTCCTCCTCTTGACAGCATGTGGGGTGCTGGATGTTACCTCCTTTTGGTTTCCTTCTAAACAGGGTGCAGGACGGGGGGACGAGGTGCAGTTCTGAGTGGATGCACCTGTAGGCTCATGTGCTCCCGGGGGCTTTGCTGTCTGCTCTCCTTGGCCTCAACCCAAGCCTCTCCGCTCATTCAGTGAGTGGTTTTCATCAAGTTCTTCTGTTCCGAAGGCTGAGTGCAGGGCTGGTCTTATGTCATGGTCATAGCATTGCCGGACCAGTGTGTGTCTCAGGGTGAGGGGACACACTGCACGTGGACACCAAGGCCAGGTCCCTGCTGGGGCTCCCAGGCTGGGTGCTGGCTGGAGCTGGGGGCGGGGACTCGGCTCCGAGGGTTCTACGTCCCTCGTCCTCTCTAGGGTTTCCCATTGCTGTTGCAGCAATAGGACCACTGACTTTTCACTTGGACCAACACAACCCGCTCACGGCTCTGGAGAGATCTGAAAAGGGTCTGTGGGCTCAGCTCCAGGTGTTGGCAGGGTGGCCTTCCTCCTGGAGGCTCCAGAGGAGAATCTGTTTCCTTGCTGTCCCCGGCTCGCGAAGGCCAACGAGTGCAGGAACCTCCATGAGCTGGAAAAAGTAAGGAAACACATTCTCCCCATTTCCTGAAATGATTTTGTTTAATCGTATTAAACACAGTTATTATAGGTTATGGACAGAATGCTTGTGTCCCTACAGAATTCTTGTGTTAAGTCAAATTCCCACGTGGTAGCCTTTTGGGGGCTGTGGGGTGATTAGCTCTTGAGGGTGGAGCCCTCATGTGTGGCTCGGCGCCCTTCTGAACGAGCCCCAGGGAGCCAACCCTCTCTCTGCCACGTGCAGACACAACCGAAGGTAGCAGTCTGCGACCTGGAAGGGCCTTCCTGGGAACCCGACCACACAGCACTCTGATCTCTGACCTCGGCCTCCTGAACCGTGAGAGGTAGTGCTTGTCCCTCAAGCCCCCGTTCTGTGGTGTCCCTTCCCGCAGCCTGAGCTCACTGAGATGTCCGAGAACAGAGGGAAGGGCACACGCCGTAGTTCAAATCCACAACGTGGCGAGGGATGTAGGAGCCTGGTGCTCCTTCTCTCGGCAGGGACGTTCTGAGAACCCAGTGGTTCTTCTTGAACCAGCGGCGGCAGCACCTCAGTGGGGACTTGTAAGAGTCCACTGCTGACCCACAGTGGTTCTGGTGCACAAGGGACGTTGAGAACCAGTCCTGGTGCGTGGTCAAGCATGCTGTGGCGCAGTCGGGATCCTGCTCCCCGATCCTATGGCACAGGGTCCCACACCTCACAGCACATTCCTTTAAGTCAAGCATCACTTCTCCTTCTAAAGAGGGGAGGCTGAGACGCATTTGATCCGCGCACGCGGCAGCCTTTCTGGGGCTCCCTCCAGCAGCCCTCAGACCATCAGCTATTTTTATTACACAACCAAAGAAAGTGAGCGAGAGAGACTCATGTTTCCTGCACGTGATGCTTTTCCTTGCTTAAAAGAATATGGTCTTCTGAAGGGTATTATGTTTTTGTGTTATGGGGTGAGATGAAAGACCACAAGGAAGGTGGAATTCCTGGGTCAGAGGAGAATCCTACAAGTGATTAGTGCACTCCGGGTGCTGAGCTCCTGCACGGGGGATTTCCTTTCCTGGTTGCTCATGGGTGCAGGTCGTAGCAGGTTGTTACTGGGCTCACATCAGCCTTGTACTGGGGAAGGAGCCCCATGACCTTTAACAGCAAGGAGCCTGGATTTGAAAACTAGAGTTCTGGTTGTCCCCACGTACATGACATGACTTTGGAAATGGCCTAACTTCCTTGGACTAGCACCACCTTCTCATAGGCAAGGCTCTGAGAAATAAGCAACTTAAGAGCGTTTGAAAGCACGTTTGCCATTGCAGGGTGCTGGGGGTGCGCATGCTCCCGCTGAGCCCTCTTCCCCAAGCGCTGACTTCTGCAGGTGCCAGGGAAATGCCAGATTAGCTCTGACAGCCTCGCGCAGTGCTGTGTTTAACATTGGCGTGTTCACTGTGGTGCGCCAAGTTGGGAAACACGAGACCGCACTGTAGAAGCTGGAATTCTCGGGACCAGACCGCGCTCTCTGGGGGTGGTGGTTAATAGATGTGAGGAGGGTATTTCTTGAGAACCTGCCCAGAGATCGGGAGTTGGACAAATGTTTATCGAGTCTAAGAAACAAGAACTCCTGGGCCAGCTACAGTCTGGAAGCCTTTTCTTTCCTTCATGTTCTCCTGTTGTGGGATTTGTCTTTTTTTCTTTCTCAGCGAGAGTCTGACCAGCCCAGGGTGGTCTGGAAGCTAGGCCTGGCAGAAGCCGGAGGAGGCTGGTGGCTGGGATGACCCCAGCATGTGACCAGAGAGACCTGGTTTCTCACCCTGCTTCCCTGGTGTCTTGCTGAGTGGCCAGCACATCCTAGAGGACAATGCCGGGGAGCCAACAGGACATTTCTGGGCTTTGGCTCTTACTGTCCATGCCTTAATTTGCTTGTGACCAGCGAGGTGCTATCCCCTGCCTACCTGAGGGTGCTGCCAGACATTTGCTCCCAGGGCAGGACCCTCATGACCCTGAGCGTGGTCATACAGGGAGTGCCCAGGAAATACAGCCTGGATGAATGAATCTGGCTTCTGTGTGCCGGCAAGTTCAGGGAGGCAAATCAGTTTCTCCCCGAGGGAAACTAGGAGCTGGAAGCAGGGGTTTTTAAAGCTGCTGGTCAGGGTCGGCAGGAACGCCTGGCCTGGAGGACCCTGGTGATCTGTGACTCCCCAGTGGGACAGGGCTTGAGCTGAGGTCAGCCTAGGGCACGAGTACTGGTGTCAAAGCTGAAGGTGGGCAAGTCCGAATGGGGAGAAGTAAGTGAGTCCAGCGCAGCAAGGGTCAGGAAGGAGGGCAACGAGCCCTGGAGGCCCAGGCGGCAGGGGCGCCCCAGGAGGAGTGGCCTCTGGCCATGACCCATCACAGCTCTGAGCTGACCCAACGCACACAAGGAAGGCCTAGCGCACTTCCTGCTGATTCCTAGTTTTCAGTGACGACTAAGGGCTAAGAGTTTGAAACCAAGACAGTAAAATGTAAACGTGAACTTGGCAGAGCGAGAACCGCACCCTTCAAACATGCCCATGAAGCACAGGGTTCATCAGCGGGTCCAGTTCTACTTCCTTCTCACGTTTGGATTGGAATCTTCAGGCTGCTACATCAACTTCAAGAGGAAAAATGGAACAACACAAAGCAAAATGCCAATCTCCGTGGAAACTCAGACCTGCTAGGGATTGGGAGACCCTTGATATTTCCGCAGTCTCCCTCCATGGTCATTTCCTGGCTGGTGGGTGGACGCAGGTACCCAGTGAGCAGTGTTCCGCAAACAACAAACTTGTGTTTGGGTTCCCGACATTGCGAGACCTAGCACCACCCTCTGAGCTCGCGCACTGTGTGAGGGCGACAGTGCAGCGAGCTCAGCATGGGTGGGGTACAGCTATCCCTCTCTCCGTCTCTCTAGTCACGTATTCGCCACCAGCCATTTCTAGCTCGTACATCTTTCTATATTTCACACCACATGGTGGCCGAGGTGCCCCGTGACCTGCCTCTGCAAACTGAAGACCCAGGTCTGACAGCAAGTCAGTCTGAGGGGAGGAGATCAGTGCCCAGCTTGAAACAGAGCAGCGCCAGCTCCCGGCTCAGCCCTGTGCCCTCTAGGGCCTCTGGTTGGCTGAAGGCCACCCGCAGTGGAAGGACCATTTGCTTCATTCAGTCCCCTGAGTCACATGCTCATCACATCAGGAAACACTCCCACATTCACACCCAGAAATACTGTGTAATCAGTGCATGCCTTTGAGAAAGATGCAACTCCCAGTACATAGACTACTTTACTTAAGGGAAAATATACTTAAGGGAAAAATTAAATGCATACATTTTTTACAATGATTGCACTCACATTAGCAGGATAAGAAATACCTTTACTAAAGAAGCACATTTAATTTTTGCAGTATCATGTACAAGACTTTAAAGTCAATAGAAAGTATTTCTTCCATAACTATTTCATAAAATTGTGAAAGAAATATAAAAATCGTCAAAATCAAAATGGAGCTGTTTGTGTCAACCCAGACAAACAAAAGAGTGAAACCTGGAAAGTCATGAAGGAAGGTTGCTGTGAGGATTCCCTGATGGAAACGGCACAGAAGACTGTCAAAACACGGTCTCGCGCACAGGCCACCGCAGCCTTATGTATAAACTGCTTCTGCAGGGACATCTGCCCAGCAACTGTCCGTCAACCAAGGAATATTGTTTCAAAATACCTGATGTAACTCACCGTCGTCTTTAAACACTCCCGGACCTCGCCCTCTTGGAACACACCTGTAGCTGGCCACGCTCCCTCTGCAGTGCTCTGCCATCCCCGTGGTGATTCTTCCCAAATAAGTACCAGTATTCTTTGGAGAATTTCTGATTGTTATTTTTTTTTTTTAATTTAAGTGGACAATTGCTCTGTAAAAGCCAAATTTCATGATACGATCTTGTTTGTCTCTTGCAAATTCTTGGCGAGTTATTTCAAACGTTGCTTTCCTGTGTCGTGATCCTGTATTTCATCTTATTTCTAGGAATGTCAATATGACTCTGTGTGTGTGCATATGCTGACCAGGACTTGGGTTTATTTGGCTAAATTTCATTTGTCATACAAAAATAAACTTCAGTGTTTGAACGAACTGTGTTCATGTATGTGCCATCCCCTTCCTAGTGTTTAAGCAAATTCGATTTCTTAGAGTAAAACTATATACACTCCAGTGCTGAGTCACTCCCCGCACAAATCTACATATGTTCAATGTAGCTTGGCATCATGGATTGGATCCCAGAACAAGAAAAAAAACTAAGTGAATAGCAAATCAAATTGGAGTAAAGACTGAGTTGTGTTGAAAGAAAGAAATAATAATGTTTAGCCAAATATTGGGGCACCCCAGGGCTAGTCAAGTTGCATGGAAAGTGAACATCTCAGACCTGGAAGCCACAGCACAGATGCCCAGCAGAGCTGACATGGACGCTACTCCACCTCTCACCAGCGCCATTCCAGCCTCCTCTCAGTGAAGGACTCTGCTCATCAGGTCTCCAGTGCCTTCAGAGGTGCTGGTACTTGTTTCAGAAATCCCATCTCATTGGCCATAAGCCAATCCCAAGGATACACATCTTGGACTAAAGCTCATACTGCCCACAAGAAAACCTCTTACCTAATACTACTGACTCCCAATTTCAGCCATAGGACCCCCAACGTGGGACCACCCACACACATGACAGGGAGTGTGGCATCAGTGTTGGCAATGCAGGATAAGCTCGTTTCCCAAGCACTCCCTGCTTCCTGCCTTAGAGGTTGCCTCCCACCATCAGCTAGTAAGGTCTCCCATCTCCTGGTGGTCATGTCTGCCTGCAGGTATCAATGAGCTCGACCTCACACAGCTGTGTTGCAACTCCCACCCCCGCCACCCAGTCATTGGGTATTCAGAGTGGTGTGGGTCTTACACATCAACCAGGGGAAGGTAGAAGACATCCTAAGGTAGGGAGGGGAGGTGGTCTTGCCACCAAGGTCGCTCCACAGGGCATGAGAACATCACCTACTCCAGAGGCAGCCAATACCCCGAGCCTTGAAGTTCCTCAAATTCTCCAGTGACATCGATGATTCCAAGGCAGTAAGATTAACTGAAGCAGTGACATGCTGGAATCATCTAATGTGGGGTAGTTTTATGACAATGAGTTATGAATACTTTATTCAGTAACTGCCTTTGAAATCATTTGAACATAGGTTGAGCTAAATCTTAACAATTGTTATTATTTTTTGTTTTTTTGTCATTATTTTCTTAAAATTTCATATGCATATAGTTTTAAAATTCAAATGTTTCTATGAACATTAATATCAAAAAACAATCATCCCACACCCTCCCATCTCTCAATTCCCCTGGGAGGAAGCTCCCACTTTGTCTCCACTGATCATCTGAGAATTTTTCTCTGTTGCCAAGTACCATGCTCAATTGCTGCCAGTGCTCTTCCTCATTCAGAGTCAGGCAGTGTCTATTTACTTGCAGTGGAGATGAGGATTTGTTGCTCTTTCCTCCTGCTGGTCCCCCGACCCCACCCCACACATTCATGCACCTTCCAGATGTTCTATCATAGTTCGTTTAGGTCAGTGTTCAATGTTTACATTATTATGAATGAAGATTATTCACAGCTGAGCCATGAATTTACTGTGTAACTTTGTTCTCCCTGAACTTCATGCTAGTCTTTTTTGCTTGCTTTGTTTTCATGCTTTTATTATATATTCAGTCTCAAACTACCTTTTAGCTGCCTGAATCTTTTGTCAAGCTATTTGGAATCATAGAGTTCACTGTTCCCAGGATGTTTCTCTGAGGCCTTTGCCCTGCTTCACTTGATGGTCACCTCTAGACCACAGGAGAAGCTAACACTCCAAGTTTGCCCTGAACCCTCAAAATGTACATTCTCATCATCTCTCTTGGGTGTGGGAGATCTTATTTCCTATAACATCTTCAGTTTCTTAGTTTGACCCCTGGTTTGGGTCTAAGGAAGGGAGGATGGGAGTTAACTACTTGCCTTTCCTATCTGAAATGTCTTTGTTCTGCTCTGACACATGGCTGGTGTTCAACTAGGAGAAGACCTCTGAGCAGAAAATTTATTTTCCTTCAGAATAATGATGATTTGAACTCTACTGTCTTTAGTCTTTCTGTTGCTTTATGAGGGAATTTTGATGCCTGCTGTTTGGATGCTACTTGTCTATTCTTTCTGGACATTTTTGGGATTTTTTTTGTTTGTCTCTGCTTTTCTGAACTTCCATCCTGCTGTGAAATTTCATAGGTATTCATGGGTACTCAGTGGATCCTCCCATCAGGAAACTCATGATCTTTACTCCTCAGAAATTTTCTTGAATTACTTCTTTGATGATTTCCTCTATTCTAAATATTATTTTTATTTCTTTTTTAGATATTAGGCTTCCTGAACTTATTCTCTAATTTCTTATCTTTCTGTTCTCTTTTCCATGTTTTTCTTTTTGTTCAATTTTACACATATTTCCTCACCTTAGTCTTCCAATTTGAGTCTTCAATTTTGCTATCATATTTTAGTAGCCAAGAGTTCTTTCATTGTCATTCCCTGACTCTTTCTGTTTTGAAAAACAATATTCTTATTCTCATAGATAAATGTTTTTCTTTCCTTCTCTAAGAAAATCGACAGTAGCATTTTGGAAGTTTTCTTCTTCCTACAGAAGCTTGTTCCCTCTATATTGTTGTCTCCTCTCTGTTCAATCTCTTCCATATCAGAGTTCCTTAGATATCTTATGATCCTCAGACTTAAGAATCAGGGACTAAGAAGCGCATGGATCTCTGAGGATGTGGATGCATTTAGTGAGTGTAGGGCACACGTGAGGTGACCCATGGAGTTTTGTAATTGGAAACTCCTGTGTGCCAGTATCTCTATTTAGGAAATTTCCTCTTGAACTGATTAAGTTCCTGAGGAAAGTATTTTTTTTAATTGCTTGACTGGACAACTTGAATTCTGAGAGCTACTTGGAGAAAGTCAAGAATTTGAACGCTAATCATGGTTCTGCAGGGAGTAGAACACAGAGAGACTTTCTTCAGGGATCACCTTACACAATTCTCAGAGCTGCTGGGTCTGCAGTCAGTGGAGCATCAGCTCAGTCAGGAATTGATGCTATCATCATGAGGTAAAAGTTATTTTTTTCCTGGAAACTTCTGTTTTGCTCCTTGGCTTTCCACTGACTTAAACCATGTAGATAATGTGCTTTGCAGAAGGTCAACTGATTGCAAGTGTTCACCACATCTATGAAATTCCTTCACAGCAACTTTTTGTTAGTGCTTAATTAAATAACTGTGTACTATGGCCCAGCCACGTTGGCACACAAGGTGAACCTTCAGTCTCCCCACTAGATTGAATGATCATTAACTCATCCAAAAGGAACACTTCATTCAGTAGCTATTTATTAAACACTTCCTCCAAGCTGCACTTTCAGTCCCTCCCTCCCACTCTCCTTGTGCTGGTGCTCACCACCCCTGAGCCAGCATTACATCTACAGAGAAGAAGCCCTCATGGTCACTGGGGAGGAGGTCAAGTCATCTGGACAGCAGAATGGGGAAGGAGTGTGGGCCTTCTCCTTAGGCAACCTGCTCCTGGTGCCTCACTCCAACCCACTCCTTCCCAGACTGCGGCGTTTGTTACCTGTGGTATGCTTTCCAGATTCTGACTCACCTTGCTAATCACTCACAACTGTGAGGGAACCTTGCACAATGCTGGTGGGAATGTAAATTAGAACAATCATAAGGAGAACAATATGAAGGTTCCTCAAAAAATTAGGAATAAAATTACCCTATGGTCCAGCAAGACTACTTTTGGATGTAAATCCAATGGAAATGAAATCACCACCTCCCATGTTCACTGCAGCATGGTTCACAATAGCCGAGTTATGGAAACACCGAAATGTTCATCAGTGGGTGAATAGATGAACATTGTGATTCAAACAGTGAGCATTATCCTGCCATTTTTGACAATATGGTTAAACCTGGAGGACATTTTGCTAAGTGAACAAACCAGACACAGAGAGACAAATGCTGTATGCTATTGCATGGTACCTGACTAAGTCAAACTCAAATTGACCAAATCATATTATTCTATTGTTGCATGTATGAATATGTAACAATGAATCCTGCTGTAATGTATAATTATAATGCACCAGTGAAAAACAAATATTAAAAACAAAGTCAAATTCATAGAAGCTAGCATAGAACAGTACTTGTCAAGGAGCCTGGGGTGCGGAAATGGGGGTATTTTGGTCAAAGTACACAGACTTTCCCTTGTAAGATGGAAGAGTTCCAGGCTCTAAACACAGGGATATTAATTTGTGGTAATCACTGTCAATGGGTATTGAACCATCATATTGAACAACTTGAATATAGCCTATCTCTGTCAATTATTTAAATAAAAATCACATTGCTACTTGATTAAAACAATGGCTTTGAAAGTACTTTGTCAGCTTCCATTTTCAGCCAACTTAAAATCATAAATGATTACAAATTAAACAACTTTGCAAACCTTGAAGTATTTCTGTTTGGAAAATTAATGAACTGCATTTATATGTAATTAAGAAGAATAAACAGTCTTTAAATGAGATGTACTAATTTTAGCCTTATCTTCCCACAGTTGATCTAAATGAATGATGTTTTGCTGTCTTACAGGATTAAACACCCTGAGGGATTTTATTTATTACCATTTGAGACATCATTTTCTTTCCTTAATAAGTTGCCTCCGCACTTGTCATGATGATAAGCACCCAAATTTTCTTCAGTTGCATCAAACCGTTAATACAAATTATTGAGCGAGACACACGGAGTAAGATGTTCATCACAGTATTATGTAAAATGGAAAAAATTGTAAGCAGATAAGCACAGAGAAATCTGAGACATACATTCAGTCATCCAAATGACAGTCGTGTAGAAGGTACAGGTAAGGTGGGAAGCTGATTGCACCACAAAGTCAGAAAAAATCAAACGGCAGGGCTGCCACAACACAATGATGAGAACAATTTACTTTTGCAAATAAGGAGTAAAAAGAAATGACAAAGCCCACAAGAGTTGTGTCCTGGTGCTGGGATTATGAGTGTCTTTTTCCCATTTATTTCCCAAACTCACCGTCATAGTTTGCTTGACTTATAAGTATTTTACCCAAACACATTTTCGACCAATACTTACAGAGGCCCTGCTAGATGTCAGCTTGTTCTAATGTGGGCACTCTCCCACAGAAAATCCTCTGGAGGCTTTATTCAGCAAATCAGAGAATACTCCAACCCAAACTGCCAAACCTTCAGTTTATGCAATTTTTACACTTAATTGAAATAATGGTTGGGACCTGTAGTAACTCAGAGAAACTGGCAGCCTGGGTTCACTGGGCTCTTCTGGGATCACTGGCCAAGTGGTCAGGCAGGTCCTTTCAAGGCGGGCTCTGCCCTTAGCTGCAGTGTCCCCAGGCTGACTCGGCTCAGGGCCAGGCTTGGATTCTGGGTGGTCTGCAGCTGCTAGGTCAGTGCTCAGAAGCCCTGCTCTCTGCAGCCGTGGCCCTGTTGTCACTGACTTGCCCCTGAGATGGGGACAGCTACACTGGGATTCATTCTCTTCCCACTGAGAAAACATTTGAAAGGTGAAGGGTAGCGGCCGGGCTGGGGGTGAGAGGAGGAAGGGGAGGAACAAGGGAATTTGTTGGTGGTGACAGACACGGGGCCAGGTGGAACTGAACACCTGCAGGGACCTGAGCAGGTACTTCTTGGAAAGCCTGTTTTGCTGCAGGGACAGATTTTGATCTAATCAGATCTGGAGCGGCTGTGTGGGTCCCTGGTCTGTCATCTCCTCCCCAGGTTCAGACTGCCGCGCTGCACAGGGGAGCAGAATGGTGAGCGGCATCTGTGTGCCCTGCGGGTGCTGCGGAGCCACGGCAGGATGGGATGGAAGGCCTGGGTCCTGCTGGCCAGGAGGGGAAGGCAAGTCCCATGAGCAAGGGCACTAAGTTATCCAAGCGTCCTCCTCAGAGAGCCCGCAGGGTCGCGCCACCTGAGAGCTCCTTGTCACTCGGTTGCTTTTCTCGCAGAGAAATGATCTGTGCTCCCTAAACCTCATGCAAAGAGCTCCAGCGCCAGCCCTGGCTTCCTCAGCCTGGAGGGCAGATTCAGTAGTGACCTTCTGCTGGGAATTCCCAAATGAAGTTTCGTAGAGACAAGCACCGCATGGTGAACCTCTGTGCCAGAGCGCGCTGAGCTTGGTGACCCCTGTCCAGCCAGTACCGTCAACCAGCTGCCCTCTAGCGCCTCTCCAAGCTGCCTAGTTGAGCTTCGTGCTCCATGGGGGCGCCACCAGCCCTCTGCCCTCGGGGTGTCTGCCACAGAGACGGAGTTGTACAGCCATGTGCATCTCAATGTATGGGACGGACCTGTCCCTGAGAAGTACCAAGTCCAATCTTCTCCCTAAACGCTGTTTGGATTTCCCAGTTTCTGAATCTGCTATTATATCAGCATTCCTGAAGCTAGAATTAAAGACAGGCAGTTAGTGTAGAATAGGTGATCCGGTCAAATCGAGAAAACTGAGGTCGATCTGAGTCCGGGAAGTAGGAAACAGTCCCTGGGAGACTGGAATGTCCCTGTCTCCAGAGCCCTTCGATACACCCCTCCCAAAAAGGCTGCTAATGAAGCAGCTCCTGAGCAGACAGAGAGCTACTAGTCAAGGCCGCTGTTCCTTCCTGCCAGCACTCCACCTGGGCCCTTCCAGCCCACCTGCTGGCCCCCTGACCACCCCACCGGCATCTCCTGGGCCAGTCACTTAGGCAGGAAGGAGAGAGATAAGGGGGAGAGAGCAGGAGAACAAAGGAGACTTGAGTCTATAACAGGGGCAGGGCCTCTCACTTCTTGGGACCCCAGAATACCAGCCATGGCCCCTTCTCCCTCCCGGGAGAAGACTGTGTTACTACCTTTAAATAAAACCTGCTCTGCATGCTCGCCTGGGCGTGCTTCTCTAATGCTCAGACCTCGACATCTGAGGAAGCAGAGCTCGCCACCGAGAACCAGCAGTATCATTCCCAGCTAGCAAAACTCTTTTGTTCCCCAAGGCCCACCTGCAATTGCGCCTGTCGAACAGCACCTTCCTGGCAGCCACAGGCAGCACCTCCCGCGGACTTCGGACAGGTCCCAGCAGGCTCAAGGAGTCGATGACATTTCAGGCTTCTCTGAGCCAGGGATCTTAAAGCATTTCCTAACCTCTCTGTATCTGGCCATTGACCATCATCTCACTGGCTTTACCTGGTGTGTGCCTGCATACCTACTAGATTATTTACAGTTCTATCCGACAGACTGTAAGTTAAGTTAAGGTGGGACCTTTCAATGGCTGTCAGACTGCACGTGGGGGATGGAGACCAGGGAAAGAGATTCGGGATACTAGCCGGCAAAGAAAGACGTGAAGCGCAGCTGGGGTGGCAGACATGCTTCATTTGGAGGGAGCAGCAGCCCCGGCCTCCAGCTCAGCGCCTTGCCAGACCCTTGAACCATTTCTACAGGCCTTTTTTACGTGCAGGTCAGACACCAAGAAGGCACATGGCCAGCAGGTCACGCGAGTGAGAGCACATGCTCACAAGCAGTGCTGGTGACCTCGAGTGCGCACTCTGAACAGGGTGTTTATGACCGTGGCCACACTAAAAACGTAGCCTGCTAGACACCTCGGCGCGGAAGCCTAACTGTACTCATCTTGGGCTGCCCGACACACTGTGAGCCAAGCCCGGGAGTGCATCTTCCCTTTGTCCCGACTATCTCATTTCCCCTGAGAGATTGTCCCCTCCTTATTGATTCCTATTGAAAGGGGACAAAGGTCTCTTATTTTCTATAGCTTCTCCCTACTGATATAGGGAGGTGTTCCTCCTTATTTTTGGAAGTTGTAAAGCTCTCTCACTACATGATCAAAAGGGACAAGTGGGCAGTGGAGGTTTCTGGCCTGAATCCCTGAGAAGCTATTAATTTTTTTAAACTAATTTTTTTTTAAATTTGTTCTCTTTAGTTATACATGACAGTAGAATGCATTTATACATTTTGATAAATCATATATATATATGAAGTTTGATTTCTCATTTTTCTGATTGTACATATTGTAGGATCACATCAGTCATGCAGTCACATATGTACATGAGGTAATAATGTCTGTTTCACTCTACTATCCTTCCTGCCCCCGTAACTCTTCCCCTCCCTTTGCTCCCCTTTACCTAATACAAAGTACCTCTATTCTTCCGTAAGGGCCCCACCCTTATTGTGAATTAGTGTTCAAATATCAGAGAAAATATCCAGCGTTTGGTTTTTTGGGTTTGGCTTATTTTGCTTAATATAATATTCTCCAACTCCATCCATTTACCAACAAATGCCATAATTTCATTCTTCTTTAAAGCTGAGTAATATTCCATTGTGTATATATATATACCACATTTTTAAAAATTTATTTTTATTGTAAACAAATGGGATACATCTTGTTTCTCTGTACATGAAGTAGAGGCATACCATTTGTGCAATCATACATTTACATAGGTAATAGTTTTCGATTCATTGTTATTTTTTCCTCCCCCGACCCCTCCCACCCCTCTTTTCCCTCTATACAGTCCCTCCTTCCTCCATTCTTGCCCCCATCCCACCCCCATTATGTTTCATCATCTGCTTATCAGTGAGATCATTCGTCCTTTGGTTTTTTGAGATTGGCTTATCTCACTTAGCATGATATTCTCCAACTGCATCCATTTGCCTGCAAATGCCATAATTTTACTATTCTTTATGGCTGAGTAATATTCCATTGTATATATATACCACAGTTTCTTTATCCATTCATCAATTGAGGGGGCATCTAGTTTGGTTCCACAATCTGGCTATTGTGAATTGAGCAACTATGAACATTGTTGTGGCTGCATCTCTGTAGTATGCTGATTTTAAGTCCTTTGGGTATAGGCCGAGGAGTGGGATAGCTGGGTCAAATGGTGGTTCCATTCCAAGTTTTCTAAGGAATCTCCACACTGCTTTCCAGAGTGGCTGCACTAATTTGCAGCCCCACCAGCAATGTATGAGTGTACCTTTTCCCCCACATCCTCTCCAACACCTATTGTGTTGATAATCGCCATTCTAATTGGGGTGAGATGGAATCTTAGTGTAGTTTTGATTTGCATTTCTCTTATTACTGAAGAAGGTGAACATTTTTTCATATGTTGATTGCTTGTAGATCTTCTTCCATGAAGTGTCTGTTCATTTCCTTAGCCCATTTGTTGACTGGGTTATTTGTATTTTTGGTGTAGAGTTTTTTTTGAGTTCTTTATAGATTCTGGAAATGAGTGCTCTATCTGAAATATGAGTGGCAAAGATATTCTCCCACTCTGTAAGCTCTCTCTTCGCATTGCTGATAGTTTCCTTTGCTGAGAGAAAGCTTTTTAGTTTGAATCTGTCCCAGTTATTGGTTCTTGCTTTTATTTCTTGTGCTATGGGAGTCCTGTTAAGGAAGTCTGATCCTAAGCCAACAAGTTGAAGATTTGGACCTACTTTTTCTTCTGTAAGATGCAGGGTCTCTGGTCTGATTCCAAGGTCCTTGATCTGAAGCTATTAATTTTAATGATAGTAACAAATAAGCCTCCTGCGAAATGCCATCACCGCATTACTTGTGGATTAACTTCCTTGAGTAGGTACTTGAGGTCCCCTACAGGCTCATGAGCGTATTTATGTAAATCTGGAGAATCCTGTGAGAGAGCAGGTGGGACATGTTTTAGTCTTGGTAAGTGGACCCAGCTGGGGATTTTCCTTCATCACAGTAGGTCTGTGGTGAGTATAACCTGGAAGGGTCCTTTCCATTTGGGCTTCAGTTGGTCCTCTGCAAACCCTCCCTCCACGTTTGGAGCTTAACCTTATCCCCTGGCTGCACTACTGGAAGGACAGTAGGGTTTTGTGTCAAACAAGGCAGATTTTGTTTCCAGAGTATAGCAGAGCCCACTGCATTTTGCAGGTTAATGACATATCCTAAGGTGTGGTTTGTATTTTCATCAAATCAAAAGATGGCAGTTAAGAAGGGGTGTCTATTTGGCATCTGCCAGGGGCTTCACAGTTTTGAATAGCTCTTTGAGGCAAAACAATTCTGAAAAAGGCAATGGGAAGTAACCTAATCCAAGGCTCCTTGTCCCTTGGATTAGGGATGCCAAGCTGAACGGAATTTACAATTAATTTGCAGCGTGGCTAAGGAAGTAATCCAAGGGCTGCAGAGAGATTTTTTTGTGTTTTATTTGCAACAAAGGAAGACCTGTTATCACTTTGGAAGAACTCTGGGAGCCTGAATTGGGGAATAATCTCTTTCTTTTCTCTCTCTCTCTTTCTCTCTCTCTTTTTTTTTTTTTTTTTTTTTTTTTTTTTGGCACTAGGAATTGAACCCAGGGTGCTTAACCACTGAGTCACATCCCCAGCCCTTTTTATGTTTTCTAATTTTGAGACAGGGCCTTGCTAATTTGCTGAGGTTGGATTTGAACCCACTATCCTCCTGCCTCAGCCTCTTGAATAGCTGGGATTATAGGTGTGCACCACTGTGCCCAGCTTGGGTGATTTCTTTCAAAAGACATTTATATACTTCAGTGGCTTTCTCTGTTCTAGCAGAGAAGGCTTCTGTCCATCCTAGATAAGAGTGTTCATAAGTGCCAGTGAATATTTATATCCGTGTATTTTTTTGAGGGCATTTGGGCAAATTCCAATTGCCAATGTTCCCCTAGATAGATGCACTGATACTGAACAGGTTTTAAAAATTGGGTTGTTTGTAAGCAAATTTCACAGCTTTGTAAAACCTACATGGTGCTCTTATGAAATCCCTTTCCAGGAAGATTAGCCCTTGTTAGGTCCCAAAGGGTGACCTTTGTATCACAGGTGGTCTTGTGTGAATGTTTAGTAACTTTCCATTGATAAGCCTCAGGAATAACAATCTTCTACCCCTCTGTGAGCCCTCTTGTCTTATTAGCATAGTATACCCATTTATTCCATTTTTCTATTTCTGTGGAGGGTTAACTAGGCATTTTGATTAGAAGGATCTGGGACTAGGGCCATAAGTTTATACAGCTGTGAAGGATTCTCTGCGGGAGCCTGGGGTTTGGTCACAAACTTTGTAATCTTATCTGCCCTATTATTATCCTGGCTTACTGGGGATCCATTCATTGATGTCCCTCAAGTAAATTACTGCCCCCTATTTAGGAAGTTGCACTGCCTCAAAACTTTCATATTAGGTCTCTACACTTTATCTGGGAATTTTAAGTCATTAACACCTTCCTTTCTCTCTAGCTAGCTACTGGGCATGGAGTACTAGAAACCCATATTTGGAATCTGCAGATATTTAAGATTGATCCTTATCTTAATTGTAGGGCCCAGATAAGGGCAATGAGCTCTGCTTTGGGCAGAGGTATAAGAGACAGACATTGGTTTCTGTGGTATCAGAGCAACTTCTCACTATGTATCTAGTTTCTCTAATGCCCTCTTCTACAAAACTGCTTCCATCTGTGAACCGTTCATCCTCAGACTTATCAAGAGGCATACCTTTTAGGTCTTATTGGTTAGAGTAAATTTGTTTAATAACGTCTATGCAGGACTATCTAACAGGAGGGCCTAATTTTTTTTTTTCTTAAGTACCAGGGATTGAATCCTGGGGACAATTAACCTGTCTCACATCCCCCGCCCTTTTTACTTTTTATTTTGAGACAGGGCCCCACTAATTTGCTTAGGGCCTTGCTAAGTTGCTGAGGTTGGCTTTGTACTCATGAGCCTCCTGCCTCAGTCTCCCAAGAAGCTGAGATTATAGGCATGTGCCACTGCGCCCAGCTAGGAGGCCTGATGTCTTGTCAGTCTTCCCGCTGTGCGTCAGAGATGACCTTGACTTCTAAAACCGTCTGGACTGGTGAACCTCCTATGTTGTCCCAAGGTTAATTAGGAGGCCTCATTAACCACAAAACCAGTTGTAGCCTCTGCTTTCAAACAACGAAACCACCAGATCTAGTGTTTGGAGAAGAAACTGGTCTTGAGGCAGGTCCCAATTTTTGAACTAGAACCTTAAGCTGAACCCAGCCTTTCACGTATATAGAGTTTCCCTCGGCTGTGAAGGCCCAGCGTGAGCAGCACCCGGCTCAGTCTTTAATGGCAGGTGCCCTTCAGTGCAGTGCTCTTCAGCCGTGATTGGGACTCCATATCTGACAGATAGTTCATGCCCTGAAATCCTCAGAGCTGTCTTTTAGACTCAGGGCTGGACAGAGGCAGTAGCCAGTGCTCACTCAGGGCCAGCCTGAAGGATCCTGGGGTGAGGACAAATCCCTAACACTAGACCCTTTGAAGGGAGATCTGGGCCTTTGTAGGAAAAGCCTTATATCCATAATGGTGTACAAATTAGGGCCTCTCAACTGAGGGTTTCCTCCATTATAAGCCATAAAATCTCTGAGGGATGTCTCTCGCCACAGGTCCAGCGTGGGTGAGGGAAAGGGTTTCTGTCAGAGGGATGGGACAGATGTACATTAATCACTAAGAAACTTACTTAATAGAAAAAACACAGTAGACAGTTATCTCTTTTGAATCAGGGGGCTTGACAGATTGGTTTATTTATAGCGGTGCAGATCAAATGGGAAAGAGTGGGAGCTTCTTCCTTGAGAAACAGGATGGGGTGGAGTTAAGGAAGCCATTTTGCTCTAGCAGGTCACGCGACACATCTAAGACACGCAAATTCTGGCGGTGAGCCACTCAGCACAGAAACCACATACTTCAGTCCGTCTGAAACAATCTCTCGTGATTGCCAGTTCCTGGAGGCCAGATTTCCGTGTCTGATGGCTGGTTCTATTTGCTAGTCATGGATGGCTTCCTGCAGATGTCTTCTTTATTTAGAAGGGTAAGCAGCTTCACTTTTTCTTGCCATTGAGGTTCATGTGCTTGATACCATTCCTTGCCATATCTTCTCAGAAGAATCCAGGATCGAGAAATTTCTGGCCAAGATACAGAAGCAAAACCATCCATTCCCCAATGAATTTGGATGAAAACTAGTAATCAAATCAGGTAAACTCCAAGAGACATTGGAGGAGAACCAAGTGATCTACAAGGAATCATAGGAGATGACACACAGATTTGTGCCCTGTCAGGGTTGTAATCAGCTGACCATGCCAAGTTGTCTGGACAGTTACTGGGAATCTGATCTTTCTTAAGCTAGGAAGGCACTGGGGTACTGGGTTCGGTTGGTCCAGTAATAAATATATTATACTTTAAAAGTAAATAAAAGGACTAGTGAATGACTATCTTGTTCTGGGAGCACTTCTCCCTAAATTTGATTTCAGGCTATGGAGACACTTGTTCCTAACTTCGTCAGTAGGTCCTTTACTAACAGAGGGATGGGACATTCTGGCCACAGAGAAAGGAATGGGAGATAGTTTGAGAGTCAATTCTGCAAGGGAGAGGAAGAGGGAAGTGTCTCACCTTGAATCCACCATGTGTTCCTGCCCAGCAGGCTGAGTCAGGACAGAGTGGGCAGCTCCAGCGTGGATCCGTAGTCTAGTTTTCCTGCCTGCTACCCGGAGGCTGACTCAAGGCTCTCCTGGTGATGCTGATCTTGGCTCCGGGAGCTCCTTGGGTGCTTGGGCCTGTCAGTTTGTGGCAGAATCATCGTCCAGTGGAACCAAGAGAGGCTTCAGTGGGCCTCCTTGAGGCAGCAAGCTCATTGACTGGGGCCCCAGGAGCTGTCAGAGAGTTTTCAGCCTGTGGGAGGGCTCTTTCCTAGGGTCACTTCCAGAGCTCTGGGTTAGGGAAGCCAAAAGCTGGTGTTGTTAGCCCGTCATTGACCTGTGCCTCCTCTGACCATCTCTACTGCTAAAAACCGGAAAGGTTTCACTCTCCTGAGTAGCAACAGGGGTTTGATGTTACTGCCTAATGTTTGCAATTTTCTCCTGGTGTCAGGGGCTGACTGGGTGATAACACCCACAGTTAGGGGTCCTTCTCTGCTGAGTTAGGGTCCACACAGTGTACCTGTGAAGCTCTGCCAGCCTGCTTAGGAATGCAGCTGGACTTCCATGATTCACAGGTTTAACTGCACCTTTCCAGCCACTGGGCTAAGCAGGCAGTGCAGCGTTCCACCCGCTCCCCGTGGCCCCGGGGCCCGCGTCTGGAATACCATCACCCTCTACCTTGTATACATGGCACCTCGGTGGTGACACGCACATCAGTCATGGCCCCCGCTTAGCAGTGCAGCACTGAGCCAGGACTATCATCACAACTTGCCAGGTAGGGGAAAAGACGAGCTTAGCTTAGCTCATGAAATTACCCTGGAACTTATTGGATTTTCTGAAAATCTTCCAAACCTTTCCTTGCACGATCCCAAATCTGTTATGGAAAGAGGGACATGCACACTAGTGAGACCCCCTTCTCTAGTTGGTGCTTCTCTCAGGAAAAAAAACATCAGCTTATTCTAATTTTGTCCCAGAATGAAGCCCCATGGGAGAGGTCAGGGCTGGCCTCTCAGGGTAGTGTGGTGTGGCAGGATACCTCTCAGGAGGTGGCAATAACAGGGGAGGCACTGAAGGAGCAGAAGGATCAGACGAGGCAGCAAGCACTGTGCACTGAGGGCAGCGTGCTCCCCACAACAGTAAGAACCATGACTCACAAGCAGAAATAAGCCAATCACAGATTCCCGAGTGCAGAGTGGAGGCAGAGTTGTACCCCAAGCGTGTGGGGAACTGGCCACAGCTGACGGAGGTATCCTGATATAAGAAGGACTCCGCGATGGAGTAAGAGAAAAAGTGAGGTGAAGAGCCCTGTGTGCGTCCCTCAGGTGTAACTAAGAGATACATCAGCAGCCAGGTGCATGGTGCATGCCTATAATCTGAGCTACTTTGGGAGGCCGATCAAGGTTCAAGGTCAGCCAGGTGCAGTGGTGCCCACCTGTAATCCCAGAGACTCAGGAGGCCGAGGCCAGAGGAACAAGTTTGAGGGCAGCCTCAGAAACTTAGTGAGTTCCTAATCAATTTAGTTGGGACCCTGTCTCAAAATAAAATATACAAAGGACTGGGGGTGTTCAATGGTAGAATGCTCCTGGATTCCATCCCCAGTATTGAAAGAAAAAACAAGAAACACATCAGCAGATTCTCATGTGCTTGGAGGAACACGTGTGGGTGGGGCTTAAGAACCTGCTAACGATGACGGCCCCCGATTGCCCTGGGGTCAGGGGCTGGGGTGCTGAGGAAGCCATGCTCTGTCCTGAGTAAACCACAGCGCTGGGGTAAGCCTCAGCCCTACGCGGCTTGCTGAGAGGCAGCGGTTCAGGGCAGCTGGCTGACGCCTCCTTCCAGGGAGGGCAAGGGGAGGAACATGTGGCCTTTTTAGGGTCTGAGGTATTCTTGAAGAAAGGCTGTCCCACCCTCTCCTCCCCCTGAGGATGGAAAAGCAGCTCTGCTGCTTCCTGAATCAACGCGAGAGGTAGTATCCAGGGTGTCCCCTGTAAGGTTCCAAGTGCCTGCAAGGACAGGGCACCGAGTCCTTCCCTGCTGGAGGTGGATCTGCCCTCTGCCTCTGACGCATGGGGAAATCTGGAGTGCAAGGAGGACCAGGAGCGCGCATCGCCACACGGTTCCAGCCCCAAAGGCAGGGCCGTGGAGCCTGCAGATACAGCTCTCCCCAGGGCCCAGACCACAGGGTCTCACCATGCTCTGCTGGGATCGCAAGGCTGCTTGCAAGGCCTGCACGTTAACCCAGCAGACCAGGACGGCAGGCACAGGGAGGACCTGCCAAGAGGGGTGGGTGGGGGCTCCTAGCCAGGCGGGCCAGTAGAGGGACACTGTCTCTGCCCTCTTCCTCCCTCACCCGTCGGGCTGAGCCAGGCGCAGGGACTGTAGAGAAGACGGAACCCAGCCCACCTTCCCTGCCACCCTCTTCTCCCAACACGGGTATCTCGCAAATCCCCAGGGCCAGGACTCTAGCCCACACTGGGAATCCAATGTGAGGTCCACTCCTCAGAGTGAAGGTCACTGTCCTGAAGCACCCAGATACAACCAAATGAAAGTGCAAGTCTCGAGGCTCACACTCACAGAACCACATCAGGTGTAGAGCAACAGCTGAGAAGCTGCCACCCAGCGAGGCTCCAGGGCGGAAGGCTGAGCTAGCGTTTCCAACCCCACCCACCCGCAAGGCCCCCCACCAAACCGACCAGGGGTCCGGCCCAGGCCGCTGACAGCCCCAACAAGGACTGAGGAATCCTGTCCAGTTACTGGGCTCAAGGACACCTGGGAGCAGCACGTCTTTCTTCTGTCCTGTCTTGTCCCGCAACTTAACGAGTGCTCCATTCAGTTCACACCGGTCGTCTCCTGGAAGCTTCTCTGACAAGGGTGGCCTTTGTGACCTCATGGGAGCCAGTCTGAATCTAAATTTAGTTCCAAGGAAGGAACACACGTGCCTTAAAACAGTTGGAGTCCCCGTCGGAGGTGCCGTGGGTGCTGCACAGCCAGGGGTCCGCACAGAGAGCAGAACTCGGCCATCTGGGGCTGGGGTTTTGGAGCATGTTGAGAATTGCACCCAGCGTCTTCTCTGGCACCAGCGATGCATGGAGTGCTGTCCCCATGGTGGCAACATTCGGAAGAGGGCCATGCTAGCAGGGTCACAGCCCTTGCACCTCTGGACACGCCTGGGAGCTTCCCACTGGCCTGGGGCTCTGGCAACAGGCAGGAAACACCAGCATGTGCCTTTTCCCCGAGGCTGTGAGCGCTGGCTCCTATCAAGGGCTTATTTGTGCTGGGTTTACCGAAGGCTCTCAAGGCCCTGGAGTACTTTCAGATTCCTTCTTGCCTGGGGCTCCTGGTTCCAGTGTTCAAAGCTCCTTGCCCACAGCAGGCACCCAGTAGGCACTTGCAGAGGGAATACTGTGCTGGGGGCTCCCTGCTGTTGCCCTGCCCCTCGTCTCTTGCTCCACTGCAGGAGAATGTCTGCCTTCCTCTCCTGCGGCTGCAGGGGGGCAGCAGACATGTGCGGTGAAGCCGCCAAGGGCCATGCACTGGGGGGTCCAGAAGCATGCCTTCCCTTGTCCCTGTCACTTATTCCAAAGGGACCTTGACTCTTCAGCCTCGTTCAGCAGCCGCCACTGCAGCCAGCTGGTGTCCTCTGTGCCCTCCACACAGCTGCAGCCGCCACATCACAGGTCAGCAAGTGTCCTGCTTTCCCCTGGTATTTCTCAAGGCTCCCGTTCTCGAGAAGCCTTCTCTCACTCTCCCTGGGGGGAGGCAGACCGAGGAATCCGTCCGCCATGTGCCTCTGCGCCGCTCTCTGAGCCACCGCAGGACTTCCCTAGGCGTGGCTGTGCTGGTTCCTTCTCTCCATGGACTGCGTCCTACAGAATAGCTGCCATCTTCGCGTCACTCTGGATGGCAGAAAATGTGACTCTGTAACCCTGCAGTCTTGGGAGGGGTGGTCAGATGAACCTCTCTCTTACTGCTGCTCAGTGACTGGACCTCTGCACTGCTAACATTTTGGGGGACAGCCCTTCATGGTGGGGGTTGGGAAACTGAGTCAAGGCTTCCTGTCGGAGTCTAGTCTACTCCAGCAACCCCGGCACCGCTTCCTTACGCACATACTCTCTCGTGGACTTCCTTCCACAGAATCCTCTAAGAGTGAACTGTCCAGCTGCTGTGAGCACCTACCTTGCCCACGGAACTGTCCCCCAAGTCCACGTGGAGAACAGGTCTGGACTGAACAACAGAAAGCCAGTGGACACTTTCAAGGCACAGACGCTGGCTCCCACTGAGAACTCTGAGCCGAGCGTTGACTTATAAATGATGTTGTTTTAGAAAATGGGTGAAAGTCCTTGAGTGCTTTGGCCTGAGGACCTTGGCAGCTGGCAGCTGCGGTGGCTGTGCACAAGCCGGGTCACAGGTCCACACAGGTGGTGGGCACTCCGGTGAGAGAAGCTGAGGTGTCGTTGCCCTGGCTGGGCTGCCTGGTAGATGAGGAGGTTCCAGTATTCACTAAAGAGACTAAGAAACGCGTGGCGTCTTCTTTCATTAGGTTGAGACTGGATCAGGATTTGTAGAATTCAAAATGGAGCCTGAAGGAGGAATGAAACAAAACGTGCAGCAACCCATTGCTAGAACGGAAATTCCCTGGCTGTTGGCAGAGGTACAAGTGGGATCTTCTCGGATGTGGGACAGACGCAGTTAAAATTCCCAGTTAAGGTGTGTGGTTGGAGATCTTGGCTTCAAGTACTAGAAGAAGAGATAACGCTGGGGAGAGAGGAACCTGGGTTCGAGGTGTTTTGTGTTGAGGAGGTTGCCGGCTCACACAGGACCTCTGTTATTGCCCTTTCTTTATCCCACTTCCTTTTCAAAGGACAACATTCTGAATGTCTAAAAGCTATTGTTTTCTTCCCTTTAAGTACTACAAAATTCCTTAGAATTTGTGATTTTAAGCATTTGTAGGACTCTAAACTCTGAACTTCAGTTTCTTCACTGTTTCTATCCACGACTGCTCCGATCACCCACTTGCATGGCAGAGACCTGCACAGCATGACTCCGTCGTCTGCATCTGATTAAGCAGTGGCCCAAGTCCACTGCAGCAAGAGATGACCAGTGCCTCCAGACTTCCTCCAACTCCAGCGTGGAAAGAACTGACTGGACAACCGCTTCCCAGACACCGTCACACTTAGAAAAAGCGCAGAGGGCTGGGAGCTGGCGGGTGGCGTTAGGTGTCAACAGCACCAGAGGGACTGGGGTTATTTTTACGCCCTGACTACTTATAGAAAGCGCAGTGCCTTACACATTTTCTAACTCATGTTCCCAGACCAATATGTGATTTTTCTTTTTCATCAAAGAATAGTAAAAACACACGATGCCTGTGGGTGAGAGCAGATCCCAAGGGTCTATGTGTATGTATATATCCTTCATGAAGAGAGATAGGAAGAAACTGTAATTTTTAATTTCCTGCAAGTATCTTGTCTCTTAGGGAATGGGGGCTCGTTGTGGTTGGGTCTTAAATGTCCCTGAAGCTCGTATGTTGAAGGCTGGGTCCCAGCAAATGGCGCTACCGGGAGGTGGTGGAAATCAGGGAGTGGGGCCTAGTTGGAGGAGGGACATCCCTGGGTGCGTGCGGGCCCCAGAAGACTACCTGTGTCTCTGGTCCCTTCCTCCTGTGTTCTTGCTCCTCTTCCCAGCCGCCAGGCGGTGAGCAGTTTCATCCCACCAGGGCTCCTCGCCATGGTGCTCTGTGCGGCCACAGGCTCACGCAACTATGGCTGAAACCTCTGACGCCATGAGCCAAAACAAATCTTTCTCCCTGGAATTGTTTTCCCCAGGTATTTTGTCACAGTAACGGAAAGCTGACTGAATGGAACTTGATGTTTGGTCTTTCTTCTGGAAACCACCCCATGGTCCCAGACGCAGTCCTGTGACTCCAGCTGCCAGGAGCTAAACGCCTCTCTGCACAACACAAAGCTGTGATTACCGTGGTCGGAGCTGTATTTCAGCAGATCATGATGCTTCACAGTGATTTCTTAGATGTTTTTCTTTTCTGAATATAATTAGACTGCAAAGTCAATATTTGTTGGTTATTTCTGTGGAGTTGGTGCATACATCCGCGCAGGCAGTTCTGAGTAGAGATCTGCAGACTGTAGGAAACCCAGGCAAAACTGGCCCTGTCTTTCCTTCTCAGCACTGGAGAAGACCACTGTGAAGGTAATAGACTATTGACAAAGAGAGAGAGGGAGAGAGAGAGAGAGGAAAGGAAGAGAAAGGCAGGTCAGGTGAGGTGGAAAGGGGAGGAAATGGTGGGGCCGGACAGTTCAACCTCACTAGATTGCAGATATTTCATCTGACGAGCCACTGAATAAGAACAACCCAGACTTCAGGAAACAGACAGATGCTGGGTCATGTGCTCTAATATTTCAAGGAAACACAGGAAAGGAGCATCCCAACTCATTTCCATGAATACATTTTTCCTCTGAAGTGAGTGACTATATCTACTGCTGATTACCCTGGGAAGAGGTAGCCAGCTCAAGGCAGCTCAGTCCCACGGGGCAGCAGCTGATGGAATGAGATGGCCGTGGAGAAGTGAGGGAGTGTATCTGAGAAGCCGCAGCTCCGTCACTTTAATGAGCTGCAAGTGACTTGGGTAGGTATGTGCACAATAAATGCATCACATGGCATCAGGCTGCTTCCCAGGCCCCTGGAGTTCACAGACCCCACAAATGGCAGCCCACCCAACTGCATGCCCACTTCTTTCACCCACACATGCTTGCTTTCTCCATGGTCTCAAGAGAGTGGTTGCTTCTTGCAGGGAATGAGGTCGGGAGGAGGCTCTGAGGAAGCTTCTGAGGTCTTGCTGGTGTTCTGTCTTGGTGGTGGTTCATTATTGTTTGTTATTATTCTCTAACTTGTACATATGTTTATCTTCTTTTTATTCACTATTTTTTGACTTATAATATCATTACTATTCTTTAAACTGCATGTGTATAAACTCTTTTGAATCCATGATTTTTTTCATAATAAGAAAGGTTTTCTTGAAGAGCAAGGTGAGACTTGAGGTGAACATCGTTTTTTTCATAACTATCAGAGAGCTGTGAACCACGTAACCTCCGTACTTCAGGTCCCTTGCTTAAAATGCAGGAACTGAACCCCTGCAGAAGAAGACTGCTTTCTGTTCTGACTTTGTTCATCCTGGTCAACAGCAGGTAGGTTTGAAGGGTCTATCTCCACACCTCCCAATAGAAATGCAGGTTAATTAAAACCAGTCCAGGCAAAAGCAAACAATTCAACTTGGAAATCCCACCCTTCCTTTCCCCAGAAAGGAATTGCATGGCCTTGTTATATAATCAACTTTCAATGTCTGAACTTCCTTTAGACTTCTTCAGATTTTCTGTGCTTCAAGGCCTCTTTCTGAACAAAGCAACAACACATCAAAGTTAGGGGGGACAAAGTCTAGTGGGGCTGCCATTGGGAACACCATGGCTCTCCCATCTTCAGATGGCACTCTGTGTCTTCCTGGAGACAAAGGAAGAGGTGCTACAGTGGCGTGTATGTGTGTGTGTGTGTGTGTGTGTGTGTGTTACACACGTTAGGAGGAGGGCGCAAAGGATGCTCGTTAATGTGTTCCTTGGCCAAAAATAATTGTTGAGTGGACAGCAGGAAAGCAGTGTTCAATGACATCTGAATGCAGCGATCGCCGCCTATCGTGAGCTAATGCTCCTATATGGCAGGGAAACCCAAAGTCATATGTTTCAATGTAAATGCTTTCTGATAATGTGGAATGAGCACTCTGTTTCTCATTGTCCATATGAGTTGAACTGAACTTGAAATCAGGTTAGCATGAGCTAAATTCAATCATTGTGTGACCTGATCGGGCATCTGAAACCTGGGGTATTGAATATCCTGCTTTATGTTGTTTTTATTCTCAATTTCATCTATTTATTTCCTTAGGGACCACAGAGTAATAGTAGGCAGCAAAGTAATGAAATGTGGTAAATCTGGTTAGAGAGAAATATGACTAAAAATACTCCCCTTCGTTTCATCTCAGTGGCCCTGTGTTTAGTGTGGCTTGCCGTGTTTTACAAAATACTAAAACTAGTTCTCAGGAGGAAAGAGGCAGGCAGAATTTACTGCTCTGAGAACAGCCTACTCAATTTTATATAAAAGTTCTTTGTTTTATAGATATGCCATAAAAACCTAGGTTATAATCATTAACTGCCATTTAGACAAGTTTGCTGAGTTTCTGGGGGCCCTTCTGAAATGGAAGGTTCCTGGGTCACCAGGAACTCTGCCAGTCCTAGGGCTTCCTGGCCACGACCAGCTGCATGGTTGGGAGACCAGCAGGGTGGTGGGCAGATAAAAACATCCTGAGACCTTGGGATCCTTGATGCCGATGCTCCCCGTGAAGCTCAGGCCTTCCTGCTGCAACGGAAGTTCACACTTGTTTCTCAGTTCTTGGCGCAGCAGGCTTGGAAGATTTCTGAGCACTGGCCCCAACCAATTAAGAATGATTCTCAAGGGGCAAGCAGAGGGGAGGAACCCCCTCCTATACAACCAAACTCTTGGGGACTTTTTCAAGCATATAAGCTCCATGCGACACCCTAAAACCATCACTTGCTGAGTGAAATGAGAAATGTTTCTAAACTGAGCGAGTCTACGTGGAATGGTGGAAGAGAGTGATCAGGAACTACTCATTTGCAGAAAGGTTTCTGAAGAAGTTGTGTGCACACAGAGACTACGAACACCCCCGGCAATCCTCTCTGTTGTTTATGTCACACGTTTTAAAATCGCGACTCACTGTGGCTTAGCAGAAAGAATGCCACACTGCCGGCAGTTTCAGGTCCTCTTCCTGTGTGTCACCAGCTCGAGCTCAGGATGGTCACCTTGCCTCTTCAGGCCACAGCTTTTGGGCAATGCCACGTGGGATCTGAAGCCCAGAGACAAGTCAAAGGGCCATCAGAGACTGGAGAGTCCCGTGACAGGAGAGGCCCAGGGTGTGCAGGACAGCAGCTAACCCTAGCTCAGGGGTCAAGGCTTCCTGGAGCTGGTGTCCATCAGAACACTAATGGAAGAGCTCAGAGAGCAGAACCGTGTCCCGACCCGTGGGACATCAACGCGGACGGCAAACCTAAGAGAGAAGGAATGAAGGGACAAGAGACGCAGGGAGAGACAGCAAGACAGGAATTCTGATCAAGCTGCAAATTTTTATTGTTCTCACGGGTATTTATGCTGAGGGAATGAGGGGTATGACGAGGTGCAGCCTGGTTGGTTGTGTTCTTCTGCTGGGTTCCTGATAGGGTGCAAATTCGCACTGGCGGGAAGGTGAAGTTCGCGCCGGCGGGAAAGTGTAGTCCCGGAAGAGAAGCCGTGGGCGCCATAGGCGCCATACTGTCAGAATTATCAGCCAGGAGGGGGGGGAGGGGCGCTGCTGCTTATTGTAAAGGTCAGAATGTTCTCAGAATGAGAACTTCTTGGTCCCTGACATTTCCCCCTTTCTTATATAAAATTATTGACCATTTTTCGATAGCCATATTTTAAGGGGGTGATAGAGGTTATGTGGCGAGACGGGGGCACAGCTTGCCTGAACAGGTATAGGGCTGGAGTGACAATCCCTCGGGAACTGCGCCTGTCTTAGGTTGTCCGTGGCAGAGCAACATCCTTACCCGTCATTGGATAATGAGGCTCTGGCCCTCATTTCCTGTCTTAGGTTGGTATGAGCTCTCACGAATCTTACCCGTCATTGGCTGTCCAGTTCAGCTCACAGGGGTGATGGTCTTTTAAGATCACCATCGCGGATCCATCATCTCCAGTCGATGGTAATGAACCTGAATAGGTTTCGCCTGTATAGCCTCAATTTGAGCTTTAAGAAAAGCCATGACCTTGTTGAATATCAAAGGACCTATAGATACAATAAGCAGCAAGCAAAGGAGGGGACCTAGGAAGGGAAGGAGATAGGGAAGGAGTCCACTGAATCCAGTCCATAGTGGATTATCAGCCAGTGCTCGTCGGCGTTTTTCTAAGTCTTCCTGCAACTGTTTGATCTTGTCCTTAACAATTCCTGACTTGTTGGCATAGAAACAGCATTTTTCCTGCAAAGCCAGACAAATGCCTCCCTGTTCGGCAGTTAGAAGGTCTAAACCTCTCCTATTTTGTAGGACCACTTCTGCTAAGGAATCCACCTGATCTTGAAGATCTTGTATGGTACTTGAGAGTATCTGTACGTCAGAAATCAATTGTCTGGATAATTTTGTATATTGAGTAGGAGAGACCCCCAAACCAGCAGTACCTGAGGCCACTGCTGTAGTTATTCCAAGTCCTGCAAGTAAAGGGATAAAGGTGACAGCACGTTTAGCTCGTCCTGCAATGTGATCAATTGTTGGTATAGGAACAGGCTCATCTCCTGGAATAATATCTACGTCTGGGAGCAAGGCAGCTAAGACACATAGTCCAGTCCAGTTGGCTGGCAGTTGAGTGAAAGCCTTATTACCTCCACAGACAAATACGGTGCCATTAGGGGGGCACAATGGCTGTAAAAATTTGAATGTCTCAGAGCAATCACTAAATGTCATAATCCCTACATTTAAATCCCAGGTATTATTATAGCCAGGTGAGAAAAAACAAGTAGTATTGGAAAATGTGAATGGCTGTACCAAAAATGGTGGAGTCGGTAGACAATTTTTACTGGTTAAATTGGACCATGGTGTATTAGGATAGGTTACATTTCCAGCAATTTTTCTAGTAGGGGTAGCAGCTGAGTCATTTCTATAATCAATTGGAATAGCTAATGGAGCGGGATATCCTAACTGCAAGCAAAGCCAACAATCTGCAGTCAAGGGAGAATTAGACCGATTAAGCAAGGCATAAGTGGCTTCAAGAATATCGTAAGTGGCAGGGTCTATCTCAGAAGGTCTGTGTTTAGGTAATGCTAGTGGGTGATATAAGAGACTAGGATGCAGTTCCTCGTACATCCGTTGAATTTTCTCATAGACTTGTTTGGCTCTATTAGAATCTTGGGGGCCTCCTCCATCAGATACATGTAGGGGGGCTATAGTAGACCAACAAACTGTTTGCCCTACTAAGTCTGCAGGACATGATGCAACACTTAATTTTCCAGGGGTATTAGACCAATCCCCTCCAGTTGATCCTGTATGGGACCTTAACAAGGTGGTAGTAAAATAGATTTTACCCCCTGAGGAACAGGTTTGAGCGGAGGAGTAACAAGAACTATGGAAGGAAGTGTGAAAGGTTGTGCAAGAACAGGGTGCAGGTTTGCCATTAACTGGGGGAATAATTTGTGGTTTTGTGATACAAGACCACTGAGTATGCGTTTCCCAAACTGCGATGTGACTGCCGCAATCTATCTCTTGGCGTTGTTTCGGGAGATTACCAACGTATGATGGCTTGTGATTTGCCTCATCAGTACTCAATATAAATCCTCCCTCACACTTACATGGTTTGTTTCTGAGCTCCAGTAAATACTCACGAGCCGCAGCAGGGTCCTCAAGTCCTGCATGGCTGTGAGAGAGCAGTGAACAGGCAGCCATTATCCAGAGAAGCAATGGTGTGCAGTCACAGGGTCTGTCATTCAGGGGGTTTTTTGCATAGATTGTCGGCTGCATCTATAAGAGAGGAAGATTCATCCTCAGGGGGAAGGTTTCCGTCCCTGGGTTGTGGTAAATCATTGACCTGTTTGACCAGGCGTTCTGGTAACCATCTTGGGGCTGCTTGTTCTTGATCTAAAATACAAGCTGAGCCTCGTCCCCAAATGAGGACGGGATCTGGGCCTTTCCATTTATTTGTTAAAGGATCGCGCCACATAACAGATGGGCGAGCAGAATTAGAAGAGGGATGCCAATGTCTGTCTGCGGTCAAATGTCCTTCATTGTCTAGGGTAAGAAAGTTAAGAGCAAATAATGCATGATTAAGGCGATCCCTGGGAGTGGTAAATGCAAGGGAAGAGGCCTTAAGGCGGGTAAGCCAGGTTTTTAAGGTGAGGTGTGCACGTTCCACAATGCCTTGACCTTGAGGGTTATATGGAATTCCAGTAGTATGAGAGATTTGAAGAGTGGCACAAAACTGTTTGAACTTGGTACTGGTATATGCAGGGCCATTATCTGTCTTAGTGTGTGCTGGCTTTCCCATTATGGAAAAGGCTGAGACAAGATGAGAAATGACATCCTTGGTAGCTTCTCCGCAATGCGGTGATGCAAAAATAAAGCCACTAAAGGTATCTATGGAAACATGTATGTACTTTGTTTTCCCAAATTCAGGAAAGTGAGTAACATCCATCTGCCAAATCTGATTGGGCAGTAATCCTCGAGGGTTAACACCCAGATGTTGAATAGGAAGGGAGACAACGCAAGCAGGACACGCTTTTACAATTTCCCTTGCTTGTTGCCTGGTAATTTTACAGAGTAACCGAAGGCTCTGAGAATTTAAGTGGTGAAGTTTGTGTAAATCTGTGGCCTCTTGGATGGATCCAATAAGAACTGGGAAAAGGGACCGAGTGGCTGCATCAGCCTGAGCATTACCCCGTGATAGGGGACCGGGAAGATCAGAATGTGCTCTAATGTGTCCTAAGAAAAATGGATGTTTTCTAGCCTGAATTAGTTGTTGAAGCTGGTTAAACAAAAAGGCTGCGTTGGAGGAAGCCTTAATGGCGGGTGAAATCTCCAATAGGGGCACAGAATGGGCAATGTAAGCACTGTCTGTATAAATATTAATAGGTTTATCAAAAAATGTCATAAAGACGTGTTATAGCAAACAATTCTACAAGCTGTGCTGATGGATAAGCAGTGTCAAAGGTGGTAGGCTGATTATCAACAACAAAGGCTGCACGGCCATTGCTGGAGCCATCTGTAAAAACAGTAAGGGCTTGTGGAATAGGAGCCTTCTGAGTAACCCGAGGAAAAATAAATGGATGTAACTGAGCAAAATGCAAAAGGGGGTCATTGGGAAGGTGGTTATCGATTATTCCCAAAAAGCCTGATAGAGCAATACCCCATTCATCCCTCGTCTGTAGCAAAAATTGGGTTTGATCCTTAGTGTATGGAATCAGAATGTTATCAGGGTCTTTGCCAAAATGTTGTCGAGAAAGCAAGCGACCTTTAATAATGATAGAAGCTACCTGAGCAGGATAGACAGCAATAACTTTAGAGGATGTGGCGGGCAGATGAACCCAGAGCAAGGGGCAACCCTTATTTTTAAAATGTGGATCCCGCTGCCAGAATAGTCCCGTGGGTGTATGAGGGGTGTGTAATATAACCAAAACCAAAGGAAGGTTATAAGATATTTGTGTAACAAATTGTTGAGCGATGGCTTCTGTGACTTGAATTAATGCTTGCCGTGCCTCAGAGGTAAGCTCTCGAGGAGAAGAAGGGTCAGAATCTCCCCTTAAAATATCATTAAGAGGCAAAAGCACATAGGTGGGTAGTTTTAAATATGGTCTTAGCCATTGGATATCCCCTAGTAGTTTTTGGAAATCGTTAAGAGTGTGGAGATGGTCCACACGCAATTGTATATTAGGGATTTGAATTTGATTAGTTTGAAGTTTGAGGCCCAAGTAGGTGTAGGGGTCCTGTGTTTGAACCTTATCAGGGGCTATCTGAAGTCCCAAGGCAGTAAGGGCTTTATAGAGATCCAAATAACAATTGTTAAGATCATAGGTATTAGGTGCAGCAATTAACAAATCATCTATATAATGTAATATATAAACTTGTGGCCACCGCTCTCTCACAGGGTCTACTGCTTGAGCAACATATTTTTGGCAAAGACTAGGGCTGTTAGCCATACCCTGGGGAAGGACCTTCCATTGAAATCTTTGCATAGGGCCCTGAAAATTGATGCGGGGGAGGCTGAAAGCAAAATAGGGTCTGTCCTCAGGATGTAAAGGAATAGTAAAAAGCAATCTTTTAAGTCGATGACCATTTTATAATAGTCCCTAGGAATAGCTACCAGTGTAGGGATGCCTGGCTGTAATGCCCCCATCGGGCGCATAACCTTATTGATAGCGCGCAAATCCTGTAAAAGGCGCCATTTGCCTGATTTCTTCTTAATAACAAAAATAGGAGTATTCCAGGGTGAGGTTGAGGGTTCCACATGGCCGACTGTCAACTGTTCCTGTACTAACATGGAGGCAGCCTCTAATTTTTCTTGGGTAAGGGGCCACTGATCCACCCACACAGGAGTTTGAGTTTCCCAAATAATTTTGTCTGCATGGGGTACAGGAGGGTCAGGGACCGACACTAAAAATCCACATACCCAAGTCCAAATTTGTGTTTTTTGTATGGGCTGTACAGGCTCAACCTGTCCTTGTCCTAGCCTCCCAAGGCCTGTACCAGGGATAAAGCCCATACGAAGCATTTGATGAGTGACTAAAGAGTCGGGACTAGCAAGAATAACTTTCATTTGGCTTAGAATGTCTCGTCCCCAAAGGTTGACAGGGAGATCAGGAACAACGAAGGGGGTAACGGTTCCTTTATTCCCTGTGTTATCTTTTGTGTCAGTCCAATTGAGCACCCTGGAGCTAACTAAGGGGTTTCTTGACTGCCCTATTCCTTTAAGGTCAGTTAGTGATGAGGTGAGGGGCCATTCTGATGGCCAATATTTTTGAGAAATAACTGTGGCGTCCGCACCAGTATCTAGGATCCCTTGGAATTTCTTTCCTTCAATAAATAAGGTAAGAGTGGGTCTTTTGTGGGAGATAGGTTGGACCCAATACACATCAGAGGAACCTAAAGAGGCTGTGTTTCCTGGTGAATTTCCTGAATTGAGGGGAAGGAGTATTAATTGTGCAATTTTTGTTCCTGCAGGGATGGCAGCTACTCCGTTAACAGCTGTGGCCAGTATTTTAATTTCTCCAGTGTAATCATCATCAATGATGCCAGGGAAGACCTGAACACCTTGTAAGGTGGTAGGAGCTCTCCCAAGAATAAGAGCACACATATGAGGTGGAGGGGGGCCTACAACCCCAGTGGGTATTATTTGAGGTCCTTGCATAGAGTCTAATATTGTATCGGTGGAGGAACAGAGGTCCAATCCTGCGCTGCCTGGGGTAGCACGTTGGAGGGAGGTGATTGTGGAGAAGGACAGGGAGCCTGGATTGGGTTGGGAGTCTGAGAGGGAACAAACCTTATTGCCCCTGGGTTTGCTCTCGGGGTGGTCGGGGCCAGGGGCTGGCCCCGAGAGGAGTTTCCCGAGAAGTTAGAGGGAATAGGCTGTCCAAGGGCATTGGTCTTGGATCTACACTCCTTGGCCCAGTGGCGACCTTTACCACATTTAGGGCAAAGGGTGAGTGGAGGTGGTTTAGTCCTTGTTTGAGGAGATATGGGTCCTTGACCCAGTTTCCCTGTTGGGCAGTCTCGCGCAAAATGGCCAGGTTGTTTGCAAGTAAAGCAAGTACGTGGGCCAGGGTGGTGAAGGGCCTTGGTGAAGGCGGCACCAATGGCGAGACCCATGGCATGGGCTGTTCCTACCCTGGCACACAGCCTAATGAAGTCAGAAAGGTCCCCTTTATCTTTGTGGGGCCGAAGAACATCTTGACATATTGGGTTGGCATTTTCAAAGGCAAGATATTTTACAAAGGAGCTCTCGTTTTCACTTGGTCCAAGTAAGCGCTCCGCAGTTAGATTAAGCCGGGCAACAAAGTCACTTTAAGGCTCGTCAGGACCCTGACGAATTTTTGCTAGGGAGGTGGTGGCCGAGCCCTTTTGAGGGAGCCATCTCCAAGCATGCAAACCAGCAGTTTGAACCTGTGCTAGGAGCCCAGTAGGAAAGCGTGCCTGTTTAGGGTTAGTATCAAATGGCGCATTACCCACTAGTTTAACATAGGTCCAGGATTTAGAGGAAGCCTTGGTTGAATTTTTTTTGGGCAGTTTCCCGACAGTATTCCCTAAAGTCTGTGTTCCACAACAGGAAGTCACCCGCACTGAGGGTGGCTCGGGCCAAAAATTTCCAATCATTAGGGGTGAGCCACTGTGTACTATGGTTCTCTAGCAAGGCCAGTGTATAAGGTGCAGTGGGGCCATACTGTGTACAAGCCTTTTTAAGTCTTTCAAGAAAGCGGAGGCTCAGCCTTTTATAAGAACCAAGGGCTCCACTCTGTCCAGAGGTGGGCTCCTCCTCATCCCCTGATTCCTGGTCCTCCTCTTGTTCCCTCTCTGGTTCTACCTCTTGTTCCTCCCCTGATTCCTCTTCCTAACTTCCTTTTAAATTCTCTGCTTCAGTTTGTGCGGGCTGATCTGCTTGACTGCGAGTGACTGGAAAGGCAAGAACAGGCTGACCACATGGCTTCACCTTACGAGTATTGAGGGGTCTTGGGCCAGTTTGTGTTAACTCCGTGCCCAAGGCCAGTGAGCAAAGCTCGGCATCAAGGGCTTTTAGTTCTTTTAAAAGTTGGATTTGTTCCCGCCTATGTTGGAGAGACTCGCGTAAAGGGGTTAGATTAGGCAAGGGAAGTGGGGAAAAAATGTCTGGGGGGGCAGTAGGTCCCTGAGGGGCTGGAGCACAAAAGGCAGGGGATATATAAGTGGGAAGTGGATTTTTAAGAGGTGGCAGGTCTGGAGAATGGTGTTGAGCCGCTGCCCCCTCCAGGGTAGCCTCCTCCTCTGGGGTCACGTCATCATAGGGATTTAAAACCGGATAAATCTTAGGGGGACTTTTAGGGGACTTTTTTGGTAAGGTGGGGTCTGGGAGGTTCCCGGGGTCTGGGAGGGTCCCAGGGTCCTGAGAAGGCTGAGTAGGGGGCATATGAATACTAACCGAAGGGCATGCCGATGGGGGGCGAGAGGTGGATTGCATTGCCTGCTCCCCAATCTTTACAAGTTTTAAAGTACCACTGTCAAAGGGTGAGCTTTTAAGAATCTCATTAATTAAATTCCAATAAGAAAAGGCAGTGACAGGCACCTTTTGAGGACCAAAAGTCTCATAATAATCTTTGAGGCAGTCTCCTACTCTGAGCCATGTTTTACCATCAATTGACCCCTCAAGGGGAAACCAAGGACACAAATCCTCTATGTATGAAAAGAATGATCTTAAATCCTTTTTCTTAACACGCGCTCCCCGAGTCTTGAGGGCCTCCTCGAGACCCGTCAGAAACAAATCATGTGACGAAACTGCTTGTCCCATGGTGCGTCACTCACCTTGCGCTGGCCTCACTCTCCTCCTGGATCTGACTCCCGGTCGCGTTTACCGAGGCGATCTCGAATCCCGCTTGGCCAAGTCTTCCCCAGAGGGCAGCGTTCGCTTCTCAAACAAAGGCTCGAGCCAACCACGTTGGGCGCCAACTGTCCCGACCCGCGGGACATCAATGCGGACGGCAAACCTAAGAGAGAAGGAATGAAGGGACAAGAGACGCAGGGAGAGACAGCAAGACAGGAATTCTGATCAAGCTGCAAATTTTTATTGTTCTCACGGGTATTTATGCTGAGGGAATGAGGGGTATGACGAGGTGCAGCCTGGTTGGTTGTGTTCTTCTGCTGGGTTCCTGATAGGGTGCAAATTCGCACTGGCGGGAAGGTGAAGTTCGCGCCGGCGGGAAAGTGTAGTCCCGGAAGAGAAGCCGTGGGCGCCATAGGCGCCATACTGTCAGAATTATCAGCCAGGAGGGGGGGGGAGGGGCGCTGCTGCTTATTGTAAAGGTCAGAATGTTCTCAGAATGAGAACTTCTTGGTCCCTGACAGAATCGTGTTTCCTACAGTGTGTTAGACTTGGAGCAAGTACAGCTCTCCCCAGGGAGTCTGGCCTGGGTAGCAAGTCTTCAGAACTGTGTTCTTCACACAAAGGTGGAAGGAGAGGGAGCCCAGGCTCACTCGCCCAATCTGATTTACACAGTTTCCTTGTGTGTTTCATATGAATGTTCTCAGGTGCTTACTGAGCCATGTTCCCCATAACCCCTACTGCATGACCTTGTGTGTACACTGTAAGGAAGTGTTAGTTATCTATGGCTGTGTAACAGATTACTTCCAATGCTCAGAGGCTTAACACGGCCACAGAGATTTATGTCTTGCTATTTCTGTGGGCCAAGGATTCAAGAGTGGTGTGGCGTGGCTATGGGATGGGTGACCTAGGCAGACTCTTGGGTGCCCTCTGGGGAGCTCCCAACGCTGCCCCTAAGGTATGGAGGAACTTCACATGCTCTCTCCCAGCCCTTGCCTGTTTGTACTACTGACTGGACTGTAACTTCTGTCCCCCATTCATTCCCAAACAATTCAGCTTTTCGGTGACTCTCTCCTACTTCTCTGGGTCACTTATGTTGGGGGTAGGGGCATCTCCCTCTCTCCTTTCACAGTGTATAAGCTATGCTAGGCCCTGGCTGTTACTTAATAGCTCTTTCTAGTTCACAGTATAATTATGTTTCCTTTTTAAGTCAATAAAGGTGTAGCTTTCTGGTATCCTTTTGTTCTTTAATCTTGAAGAAGATATATAAAGAAATACAAGAAGCTCTAACATGGAGTGCCCCCACCCTGCCTCTTTTTGTCTCAGACCTGTCTTTCAGAATCCTTAGTATTATGTGGTAAGTGCTGAATTAAACTGGAAACAGAGAGCATAAACTAATATTTTTACTGGAACATACATGAATAGATTTTTGAAAAAGAAGGGCACAAAATAAAGTTATACAACTGCAACCTAAGATCACTGCTCAAGTCTCTCTCTTTTCACTAATAATTAGTAATTAAAACTTTTTAAATGGCCTAATGTGATTAGACCATTTAATTTCATGCTATAGTAGGTCACATTGTGAGACTCATACTTAATAATTTCAGTTAATTCAGAAGTTAAAAAAATTGCAGTGTTTTCTTAGGAAAGCATTTTATATCAGTTTGCATAACTATCTTCTTATAAATAGATAACCACAGCAGGAAGATAGCTAGGGCAAGTCATTTCTTGTTCCATTTCTATACTTCTAAAAAAGGAAACACATTTCATTGAGATCATGCTACATCTCTCCCCTGCAGAGCAGCTGTCCACAGAAGACCAGGACTAACAGTAACAGTAAGATCCCTCCCTGCAGGAGGGAGGGCCTAGCACATCACAGGAGGCCCTGACTCCGTGCTCAGTCAAGAGGTACACACCTCCCGGCCTGCCTTCCGATTTCCTCCTCAGTTTTCTTTCTCGAAGTAGACCACCTGTCGGTTGACCAGAGCTTGCGTTTCTCAAGAGGGAAAGCACTAGAAGTTAGTTAAACTCAGGACTACCAGAACTCATTTATTTTTTCCCCATTCTCCTTAGAGGAGGAGAAGACAGAGCAGGAGGAAGTTGCAGAACCTGCAGGGTGACTGGAGGAGATTCAGAGCTGCTGCATGGTTCCCCAAGATCAAGGGCCATTCCTGTTTGCCTCTGCTCAGTGGAGGCTGATTTTCTTTTTTTGTGACTATTGTACTTCTAGGTGACCAGGAGCCACAGCTGGCTAAAAGTAAAAAAGTCAGGAACCTGAAAACTTGAACTCCCGTCTTGACACTCATATAATTGGTTGCCTGACTTTGAACAAATTTTACAAATTCTTGACATCAGTTTTCTCATTTCATAAATGAAAACATTAATCTCATCATACTATCAACATAAAATGAAAAATGGGAGTGAAAATACCTTCTAATTATAATATACTGTGTGTATTTAACATGTTATTTTATTGTCATGTGTATTTTTTCAGGATTTGGTATAAATAACTCATTAGAAGGCAATTCTTTGAGAATCTGAAAATCAAATGTAAAAAAAATTTAAATCTTTTTGTATAATAAATATAGAAATAAAATATTCAGGACCTAGAACAGGGCCTGCTAATTACATAAACTGTGTCCAAACTACAAATTTCATTTTTAATAATCCAGAAAGGTAGCACATTTCATTTAGATAACACTTATTTTTTGTTAGTTTTCAAAGTGAAAAGAATTCCAGTGCCTCTTTGTTGTTGTAAGTTCATTAATTTTTCAATATATTGTCACCGTATTTTTTTAAAATAAAAGATTCATCTGTTAAGGTTTTATAATTACCTTGTTTTCCCCCTATAAATAGCAGTTATAAAAGAAGGCTTAGGTAGAGAGTGTGCTGCAGGGTGGAGCCTAGTACTTAAAATTTTTACTAAGTGTAAGAAAACCCACGAAAACCACACAGGACATGGGAATTGACATAAGAGGGTTTATGAAGCAAACAGAGTGTCTCCCTGCAGGGTAAGAGAGAAAAATGAGAAGGAAAAGAAAGGAAAAGAGCAAGGGCCATGCAAGAGTGTGAAAAACAGGAGGAGAAAGAAAGTGAGTAGGAGAGAGAAAGCATGAGAAAAAGATGGCGGGGATGCTGTCCTTAAGCAGTTTAAACCCAGAGGGCTAACAGGGACCAATAACGGAGAAGGATACTTGCAAGTAGACTGATGAACCAATAGCTAGCTAGGATGTTCACAGACTGACAGTAGTTGGGAGGCGGGGAAAATGGCTGCAGCGGAAAGGGCGGGGGGAGCAGCTTTCAGACTGGCAAGCTAGGCTGTGATGCAACGGAAAGGAAGGGGGAGCAGCTTTGTAGTATACTAGCATCTGCTAAGGGAATAATTCTCAAACTCAATAGCTACCTAAAAAGAATAAGAGAATCCTAAGATAATCAGAAAAGAGGGGAAGGCTCAAGATGGCGGGTTGCACTGCTGCTGCGCCCGGTTGGGTTCAGGCAGCGGGAGGACTGCTTCTGGGTGGGGTGGGTGGAAGAGGGAACTCACTGAAATTCAGTATTGGACAGAGTTTCCCACAGACTCGGAAGTCCGGGTGCACTGAACCAAGAACAAGAACGTGGGGCTGGAGCCACGCAGTGGCGGAGGCAGTGGTGGCCAGGTAACAGGGAGGAGAAACACGGGCAGATCCGGCAGGGAAGAGCCTGTGGGACAGAAGAGCAGCTGGAGCCTCGCTGGTCCAGAGGCTGTGCAGGGAACCTGAGGTGGAAAGAAGCTCTGTGCTTCTCGGTTGTCCAGTGGCGACCTGAGGCCCGACGTTGAGGAGCCCAGGAGATCACAGCAGACGTTGCCATTGGATTGGGCGAGTGCCTACCATGTGGCCTCGGGTGTACTTAGCCCAACGTGAGTAAAACAGGCACAGAGATGTGCCCAGGGCAATTCAAGTGGGAGGTATGGAGGGAAATGCAACTCGTTCTCTTTGAATCTGGAAGGTCATGTGACCAGCTGAAGAGGGTTGGGAAACTGAACAAGCAGGCAGTGAGTGCGTTCTGGAACTAAGCCTGGGAAGGCCATATTCATGGGCCGTGGAACGTGAGACCCCTGGAGGGTTAGTTCCCTTCCCCATTATTGGGAATTTCTGGGAGGCTCCTGAGATCCAGACTCTTAGCAGATTGGCATTTGCCTTGTCCCAGGGCTGTGTCCATCTAATCTTTCCAGAGCAGGTATCAACCAGCAAAGCCCCTAAGGCCTGATTAAACCTAAGCCTCAGGCAACAGAACTCTCAGAACTCTGAAGCAGCCCCCAACCTGGGAGTGCAGCGATCTGGGCTGTCTAGACACAATTCTAATTGTTACGGTTTGGATGTGATGTGTACCCCAAAAGCTCACGTGTGAGACAGTGCAAGAAGGTTCAGAGAAGGAATGATTGGGTTGTAAGAGTTTTAACCCAATCAGTGATTTAATCCCCTGATAGGGGTTAACTGAGTGGTCACTGAAGTGGTAAGGTGTGACTAGAGGAGGTGGGAACTTGGGTGTGGCTTTGGGTATATCTGGGGAGTGGACTCTGCTTTCTGATCAACATGTGAGCAGTTTCTCTCTGCCACACTCTTCCACCTCGATGTCCTGTCTCACTTGGAGCCCTGAGGAATGGAGTCAGCCCTCTATGGACTAAGGGCTCTGAAACTGTGAGCTCCCAAATACACTCTTCCTCCTTTAAATTGTTCTGGTCAGATCTTTTTGCTGTCACAGCAGCAAAATAGCTGATTAAAACACCAATCAAGAGTACTTCCCAGTCCATCCTATCTTACACTGGTGACAAGGGAAGCTGAGAGTTATTTTAACCAACTTCAGTTTCAGACCACTCAAGATGGAAGCTCAGTGAGCAGCGCAAATGGAGAAAGGGTTTCGACCTTGCTCTCTCTAGGGGTGTGACATAGCCTTGTCTCATCGTGACCAAAGTACCTGAAAAGAACAAGTTAAAGAGGAGGAAAAGTATATTTTGGATCATGGTTTCAGAGGTTCAGTCCACAGTCAGCCCCCTCCGTAGCTCTGGGCCTAAGAGAAGGCAGAAAGAACATCATGGCAGAAGGATCTGGCAAAAGGAAGCACTTCAGAACATAATAGCCAGGGAAGCAGGCAGCTCCATGCACCAAGGACGAAGTGTCAAGTCCAGAGTCATACCACCAGTGTCCCACCCTCCAGTCACATCCGACCTGCCTAAGTTACCACCCAGCTAGTTCATGAGTAGATGAATCCACCAATTAGGTCACACCTCTCATAATGTGATCTTTTTACCTGAAAAACCTTGCATTGTCTCATGTGAAAACTTTTGGGGACACCTTGAATCTCAATCATAAGAAGGCACAAAGCCCAAGAAGGAACAGAAAGAAGGCCAGTCAGGCCGAGGCAGTGGTCACCTGTCTTCATCAGGAGTTGTGACCACCTCACTGGAGACTCTTTTTCCATTTTTCATTATGAAACTGTTTTCCTCTTTATCTTTTCAATTTTAGTGCTCTCGTTGTGCCAATTGGTTCATATGTGTGTGTGTATACATATATATTTATTTTTTCATATTTTATAGCATTTTTAATTATTATTTTTGTCTTGTCTTTAAAGATTTGAGGTTGTTTGTTTTGTATTGTTTCTCATTTTCTCCTTCTCTAATAACCAAATTCTCTTGTTCTTTCTCCCATTACTTTGGTTTTTTTAAGTTTATTTTTCTCCTTCTTTATAGCCCCGATTTGCCAAATCTCTTCTGATTTCTCCCTATTCACATTTTGACATTCTAAACTTCCTTTTATGTTCCTATCACATTTTCTCTTCTTTTAATGAACCACATTTGCACCATCTTTTAGAGTCATTGGGTTGAGTAACTCCTACGTCCTCATCCATCTTGTTGCAGTTATTATATTGCAGTTGGCATAATTGACACCTGTGGTTTCTGTTAATGCCAGATCTACTTCACGGCTATTTGATTTGCTGTTGGCAATTGCTGACTCCACAATTCCCGATTTTGTGATAATTAATGTTACAATGTCATAGTAAGTGTCAGGTATTTATTTGAAGGTTGTGTATTGTTTGTTTCTGTTGTTGCTTCCCCCTTTTCTGTGAAGTGTGGGGAGTCTACTGGGATACTACAAATTCACGGGGTAGAGATTGCTACTGAGGGAAACCCAGCCAAGGGAGTGCACCTTGCTCCACAAGAAAACTAACCATGTTCAAGCGTCCATGATACTTTAATACCAAAAATAGAAGAGGCACAAACCCAAAACTAGTGACCAGACCCTAAGCAGAAATGGCAGAGGAGGCCCTCAGTCCCCACTCATGCATACCCACTCCTACAGCAAAAGCAGGAGGATCCGCACAAGGCTGTGAACACCACTCCTACAAGGGAACTTAATCTAGATCAACCCCAAACCTGTAGAGTACACATGGTTTTTAAGTGAGTGAAGAAGAGCAATCAGGGAGAGTGTACCCCACATACTCTGTTGTATACAACATGATGATAGATGTACAAAGAGGACGTCACTCTTTTGAGACAGACAAGAAAGTGGAACCCTCAAGCTCTGACATAATATACATTGTAACAACACACCAATCGTCACCAGAGAACTAGCAGGGAAACTATATACAAAGTCCATTTGGAAATATATTGAAAAATTCACAACAATCTGATATCTCAGAACATTTTGGCAAGAGATACCTATGCCCAAAAAAGGCCCATAGATAAAAGTGGAAGAGAAATCCATCCCAACAGATGCATAAAATCCAATATGGGGGCAGTCAGGCCGCCTACATCCCAGAGGTAGGCGGCGGTCAGCTAACCCACCCTGCCAGCAGGCCAAGGACAGACGTCATAACTGAGCAACCCCACCTGACCCCTGCATCTAGCTCGGTGCCATCACTGGTTGGTCGCAGTCGCGGAGCGAGCTGGTGGGCGAATCAGGCCGCTTGCATCACGGAGGTAGCAGGCAGGCACCCAACCCGCCTGCCTTGCAGAGCTGGGTGGCGGGTAGCCAACCCACCCAACCACCAGGCCAAAGACAGACGCCATTACTGAACAAACCCGCCACACCACCACGCAGAGGTTTGTTGCCATCACGGAGCTAGCCAGAGGCTTCTTTATAGGCTGGTGCAGGCATTTTGAATTACTCCTGAGGGCGTGGCCATCATCATTGGAAGGGCAACTCCCTTCCTGAGACACCTACAGGAGGCTAGAGGACCTTTGACAAGACCCAGGAGCCAAGAAGAGGAGGTATTGAGAGACTCGGGACCAACTCAGAGCCACCAGGAAAGATAACCCACCTGAAGGCCACCACCCCTAGAAGGCCAGCTTCCTAGTGGAGCACCACATTATCAAGTTCCTCTAAGACTTCAGGCTACTGAAGGCTAAAAGTTGAGTTATTGGAACTCTACAGAGACAATATTAGTCAATAAAGGAAATCTGCAATATCCCAGAGTTTCACTACCAGAGGGGTAGATACCTGAACAATATGAGAAAACAAGAGAAGAAAATGTCCCAAACAATCCTAGATGGTATAGCAATAAAATCCAATGACAGCATGGCAGAAGAAATGTCAGAAAGGGAGTTCAGAATATAAATAATCAAAACGATCTCTAGCAACGAGGAGATGAAAGAGCAAATACAGGCATTGAATGATCGCACCAATCAACAGTTAAAAGAGCAAATACAGGAAGCAAAAGATCATTTCAATAAAGAGTTAGAGATACTGAAAACAAACAAACAAAAATCCTTGAAATGAAGGAAACAATAAACCAAATTAAAAACCCCATAGAAAGCATAACCAATAGGATAGAACACCTGGAAGACAGAACCTCAGATATCGAAGAAAAAATATTTAATCTTGAAAACATAGTTGACCAAACAGAGAAAACAGTAAGAAATCATGAACAAAATCTACAAGAACTATGGGATATCATGAAAAGGTCAAATTTAAGAATTATTGGGATTGAGGAAGGCTTAGAGAAACAAACCAAAGGAATGAACAACCTATTCAATGAGATAATATCATAAAATTTCCCAAATCTGAAGAATGAAATGGAAAATGCATTACAAGAGGCTTATAGGACTCCAAATACACAAAATTACAATAGACCCACACCAAAGCACATTATAATGAAAATACCTAACGTACAAAATAAAGACAGAATTTTAAAGGCTGTGAGAGAAAAGAATCAAATTACTTTCAGGGGGAAACCAATACAGATATCAGCAGATTTTTCAACCCAGAACTTAAAAGCTAGAAGGGCCTGGGACGACATTTTTCAAGCCCTGAAAGAAAACGTATGCCAACCAAGAATCAACCCAGCAAAACTTACCTTCAGATTTGACAATGAAATAAAATCCTTCCATTATAAACAAAAGCTAAAAGAATTTACAAAAAGAAAGCCTGCATTACAGAACATTCTCAGCAAAATATTCCATGAAGAAGAGATGAAAAACAATGATGTAAATCAACAAAGGGAGGAACTACCCTAAAGGAACAACCAAATAAAGGAGAAATCAAGTCGTGTCAAAAAAAAACCAAAAACCAAAAATGAGCCAAATGACCTGGAATACCAATCATATCAATAATAACCCTGAGTGTTAATGGCCTGAACTCATCAATCAAAAGACACAGACTGGCAGATTGGATTAAAAAGAAAGATCCAACAATTTGCTGCCTGCAAGAGACTCATCTCATAGAAAGAGATACCCACAGACTAAAGGTGAAAGGATGGGGAAAAACATACCATGCACATGGACACAGCAAAAAAGCTGGAGTATCCATCCTCATATCAGATAATGTGGACTTCAAGCCAAAGTTAGTCAGAAGGGATAAAGAAGGACATTTCATACTGCTTAAGGGAAGCATAAATCAGCAAGACATAATCATAAATATCTATGCCCCAAACACTGGTTCATCCATATACATCAAACAAATTCTTCTCAAAGCCAGAAATCAAATAGACCACAACACAATAATACTAGGTGATTTTAAAACACCTCTCTCCCACTGTACAGATCTTCCAAACAAAAATTGAACAAAGAAACCATCGATCTCAATAACACAATCAATAATTTAGACTTAAGGGACATTTATAGAATATACCATCCAACAAAGAGTGAATACACTTTCTTCTCAGCAGCACATGGATCCTTCTCTAAAATAGACCATATATTATTCCACAAAGCTACTGTTAGCAAATACTAGAAGATAGAGATATTACCTTGTATTCTATCAGATCATAATGGATTGAAATTAGAAATAAATGACGGAGTAAAAAACAGAAACTTCTCCAATACCTGGAGATTAAATAATACATTGTTATATGATGAATGGATAACAGAAGACATCAGGAGGTAAATAAAAAAATTCTTAGAGGTAAATGAAAACAAAGAAACAACATATCAAAATCTCTGGGACACTATGAAAGCAATTCTTAGAGGAAAATTTATTTCATGGAGAACATTCAATAAAAGAAGAAAAAATAAATAAATAGACTATCTAACTCTATGACTCAAAGCCCTAGAAAAAGAAGAACAGAGCAATACCAAAAGTAGTAAAAGACAAGAAAAGTTAAAATCAGAGCTGAAATCAAAATTGAAACAAAAGAAACAATACAAAAAATTGACAAAATAAATAGTTGGTTCTTTGAAAAAATAAACAAAATTGATAAACCCTTAGCCACACTAACAAAGAGAAGAAGAGAGAACACCCAAATTACTAAAATTCGGAATGAACAAGGAAATATCACAACAGACACGATTGAAATACAAAACATAATTAGAAGCTATTTCGAAAATCTATACTCCAACAAAATAGAAAATCTCGAAGACATCAACAAATTTCTAGAGACACATGAATTACCTAAACTGAACAAGGAGAACATACACAATTTAAATAGATCAATTTCAAGTAATGAAATAGAAGAAGTCACCAAAAGCCTACCAACAAAGAAAAGTCCAGGACCAGATGGGTTCTCAGTCAAGTTCTATAAAACCTTTAAAGAAGAGCTCATTCCAATACTTCTCAAAGAATTTCATGAAATAGAAGGGGAGGGAACCCTCCCAAACTCATTCTATGAAGCCAATATCACCCTGATACCTAAATCAGACAGAGACACCTTGAGGAAAGAAAAATTTCAGACCAATATCCTTAATGAACATTGATGCAAAAATTCTCAACAAAATTTTAGCAAATCGCATACAAAAATATATTAAAAAGATAGTGCACCACAATCAAGTGGGTTTTATCCCAGGGATGCAAGGTTGGTTCAACATCAGGAAATCAATAAATGTAATTCACCATATCAATAGACTTAAAGTCAAGAATCACATGATTATTTCAATAGATGCAGAAAAAGCATTTGATAAAATACAGCACCCCTTTATGCTCAAAACACTAGAAAAAATAGGGATAGTGGGAACATTCCTTAACACTGTAAAGGCCATCCATGCTAAGCCCATGGCCAATATCATTCTAAATGGTGAAAAACTGAAAGCATTCCCCCTAAAATCTGGAACAAGGCAGGGATGCCCTCTTTCACCACTTCTATTCAACATTGTCCTCAAAATTCTAGCCAGAGCAATTAGACAGACCAAGGAAGTTAAAGGGATACGAATAGGAAAAGAAGAACTCAAACTATCCCTATTTGCTGATGACATGATTATATATTTAGAGGAACCAGAAAATTCCACCAGAAAACTTTTAGAACTCATAAGTGAATTCAGTAAAGCAGCAGGATATAAGATTAATGCTCATAAATCTAATGCATTTTTATACATAATTGATGAATCTTCAGAAAGAGAAGTTAGGAAACTACCCCATTCACAATAGCTCCGAAAAAAATAAAATACTTGGGAATCAATCTCACAAAAGAGGTGAAAGACCTCTACAATGAGAACTACAGAACACTAAAGAAAGAAATTAAAGAAAATCTTAGAAGATGGAAAGATCTCCCATGTTCTTGGTAGGCAGAACTAATATTGTCAAAATGACCATACTACCAAAAGTGCTGTACAGATTCAATGCAATTCTAATTAAAATCCCAATGATGTAGCTTACAGAAATAGAGCAAGCAATCATGAAATTCATCTAGAAGAATAAGAAACCCAGAATAGCTAAAGCAATTCTTAGCAGGAAGAGTGAAGTAGGGGGTATCACAATACCAGATCTTCAACTCTACTACAAAGCAATAGTAACAAAAACGACATGATATTGGCACCAAAATAGAGAGGTAGAACAATGGTACAGAAAGAGGACACGGACACAAACCCAAATAAATACAATTTTCTCATACTAGACAAAGGTGCCAAAAGTATGCAATGGAGAAAAGATAGCCTCTTCAACAAATGATGCTGAGAAAACTGGAAATCCATATGCAACAGAATGAACTAAACACCTATCTCTCACCCTGCACAAAACTCAACTCACAATGGATCAAGGACCTCAGAATCAGACCAGAGACCCTGCATCTTATAGAAGAAAAAGTAGGTCCAAATCTTCACCTTATTGACTTAGGATCAGACTTCCTTAACAGGACTCCCATAGCACAAGAAATAAAAGCAAGAATCAACAACTGGGACAGATTCAAACTAAATAGCTTTATCTCAGCAAAGGAAACTATCAGCAATGTGAAGAGAGAGCCTACAGAGTGGGAGAACATCTTTGCCACTCATACTTCAGATAGAGCACTGATTTCCAGAATCTATAAAGAACTCAAAAAACTCTACACCAAGAATACAAATAACCCAATCAACAAAGGGGCTAAGGAAATGAATAGATACTTCACAGAAGAAGATGTACAAGCAATCAACAGATATATGAAAAATGTTCACCATCTTTAGTAATAAGAGAAATGCAAATCAAAACTAAACTAAGATTCCATCTCACCCCAATTAGAATGGCAATTATCAAGAATACAAGCAATGATAGGTGTTGGAGAGGATGTGGGGGAAAAGGTACACTCATACATTGCTGGTGGGGCTGCAAATTAGTGCAGCCACCCTGGAAAGCAGTGTGGAGATTCCTTAGAAAGCTTGGAATAGAACCACCATTTGACCCAGCTATCCCACTCCTCGGCCTATACCCAAAGGACTTAAAATCAGCATACCACAGAGATACAGCCACAACAATGTTCATAGCTGCTCAATTCACAATAGCCAGAATGTGGAACCAACATAGATACCCCCCAATTGATGAATGGATAAAGAAACTTGTGGTATATATACACAATGGAATATCACTCAGCCATAAAGAATAATAAAAACATGGCATTTGCAGGCAAATGGATGCAGTTGGAGAATATCATGCTAAGTGAGATAAGCCAATCTCAAAAAACCAAAGGATGAATGATCTCACTGATAAGTGGATGATGACACATATAAAAGGGGTTGGGAAGGGGGCAAGAATGGAGGAAGGGGGGACTCTATAGAGGGATAAGCAGGGTGGGAGGGGTGGGGAGGAAGAAAAAAAATAACAGAATGAATCAAAAACTATTACCCTAGGTAAATGTATGATTACACAAATGGTATGCCTCTACTTCATGTACAGAGAAACAAGATGTATCCCATTTGTTTACAATAAAAATGAATTTTAAAAAATCCAATATCAGAATTTAAAAAGCATGAAAAACCAAGGTAACATAAAGCCCCCTAAAATTCATAATTCACCAACAACTGACTCCAAAGATATTCAGCTGAATGAAATACTAGATAAAGAATTCAAAAGAATAATTAAAAAGATTCAACAAATGAATGAACTAAAGAAGTCAGAATAGGATATGAATGCGAAATTCAGTAAGGGGACAGAGAGATACTGCAAAAGAACCAAACAGAAATATTGACAATGAATGACACAATAAATCAAAATGCTCAATTGAAAGTCGCTCTAATAGAGTAGATCATACTGAAGTCAGAATCTCAGAGCTGGACGACAAAGTGGCCAGTTTTGAACATTTTGATAGTATAAAAGGAAAGAAAATAAGTAACCATGAGCTGAATATACAAGAACTCTGGGACAACATTAGGAGATCAAATTTAAGAGTCATTGGAAATGAAGAGCATTGTAAGATGCAGGCAAATGGAATAGATACCCTCTTCACGGAATTAATAACAGAAAGATTTTCAAACATTGAAAATAAAATTGACATCTAGGTAAAGGATATTCAGAACCCCAAATAGACATGATCAACAAAGAACTTCTCCATGACACATGATAATTAAGACTCTTAACATACAGAACAAGGATAGAATTTTAAAAGCCTCAAAACAACCAAACAACCAACCAACCAAGCAAATAAACAAACAAACATCAATAACGACAAAAACATATCAGGTCACATGTAGAGACAAGCTAATCAGAATTACTCTTCTTTCTCAGCACAAACTCTAAAAGCCAGGAGGGCTTGAAATAATGTGTTCCAATTCCTGGAAGAATATAATTATCAACCAAGATTTTTATATTTGGTAAAGCTATCATTTAGAATTGAAGGAGAAATAAGAATCTTCCAAGATAAGCAGAAACTAAATGAGTTCATGATGACTAAGGTGGCACTACAGATAACACTTGAAGAAATGCTCCACAGAGAAGAAATCAAAATAAACCTTAGAGTTCACAAATGGACAAATCTCAACTGAAGAGTACTAAACAAACGAGAAACAGGACCAAATTAAACTTTAGAAAGAAATCAAAATGGCAGGAATTAATAAACATTTCTCTATAATAGTATTGAATGTAAATGGTCACAGAGATTGGTTGGAAAAATGATTTAAAAAAACAACACCCAACTGCATGTTGTTTGTAAGGGACTCACTTTAAAGGCAAAGACAGTTATAAACTAAAGGTGAAAGAATGGAAAGTGATATAACATTTAAATGGAGCCCATAATCATAATCCACCCAGTAACTTCCTAGCCCAGAAAGCCTGGGTGACCCTGGGTCCTATCCCTCTCTCAAAATCAACACTGAACATGTATGATTACACGAATGGTGTGACTCTACATCGTGCACAACCATAGAAACAAAAGGTCGTACCCCATCTGTGTACAATGAATCAAAATGCAGTCTACAAAAATAAAAAAAAAATAACAATAATAACAAAAAAACCCCAATACTGCACTTTTTAAAAGTAATGAAATGTTGTACTTGCTTTAGCAGCACATATGCTACAACTGGAATGACACAGAGAAGGTCAGCATGGCTCCTGTGTGACAATGACATTCAAATTCTTGAAGAGTTTCCTATTTTTATGGAAATTATAGAACACTGAAGAAAGAAGTTGAAGAAGACACAAGATATGGGAAGAAAATCTAAGTTCACAGATAGGCAGAATTAATATTGTCAAAATGACCATATTACCCAAAGTGATCTACATATTCAATGCAATTCCCATCTAAACACTACTGACATTTCACACATTACTAGAAAAAGCAGTCCTTTTACTCATTTGGAAGAATAGAAGACTCAGAAAGTCAAAGCAATTCTGAGTCATAAAAGTAAAGCTGACAGCATCACAATACTGACTTCAAATAACACTTCAGAGCCATAGTAACAAATCTGTACGTCACTGGCACAAAAACAGACACAGACCAGTAGAACAGAATAGAAGATGCAAAAATACACCCACACAAATAACAGTCATCTGACCCCAAGAAAGGGTTGCCAAAACCATATATTGGAGAAGAGACAGACTTTTAAACAAATGGTGCTGGAAAAACTGTTATCCATATGTAGAAGAATGAGACTAGACCCTTATCTCTCACTCTGCTCAAAAGTCAAATGGAAATGGATTGAATGCCTAGAAATTAGATCAGAAAATATGCAACTCCTAAAAGAAAACGTAAGGTGAACACTCCAATATATAGGCACAGGCAATGACTTTCTCAACAGGACCCCTAAAACTCATGAAATAATGTCAAGAATGAATTGATGGGATGGTATTAAATTAAGAAGTTTATGCACTGCAAAGGAAACAAGAATGTGAAGAAATAACCTACAGTGTGAGAGAAAATCTTTGTCAGCTACCATTGTAACAGAATTAATATGCAGAATATATAAATAACTAAACAAATTTACACCAAAAAAACCCACAACAAATTAATAAATGGGAAAATGAACTAAACACACATTCCTCAAAAGAAGAAATACAAATGCCAACACATATATGAAAAAATGTTCAGCATCTTTAGCAATTAGGGAAATGCAAATCAAAGATATACTGACAATCTCTTTCCAGTTAGAATGGCAGCTATCAAGAATAAAAGAATAATAAATTCTGGAGAGGATGTGGAGAAAAAAGAACACTTTTAACACTGTTTGTGGGATTGTAAATAGTATAACCACTTTGGAAATCAGTATGAAGTTTCCTCAAAAGACTAGCAGTAGAGCTGCCAGAAGACTCAGCTATACCACTCCTCAGTATTTATACTAAAGAATTAATGCCAGCAAACTCTTGAGACATATGCATGCCCATGTTATAGCAGCACAATTCACAATAGCCGGACTACAGAACCAGCCTCAGTGTCCTTCAGAAAGTGAATGGATAAAGAAACTGTGATATGTATACACAATGGATTTTATTTAGTCATAATGAAGGATGAGATTATGTAATTTACAGGAAAATGGATTAGAACTTAAGAACATTATATAAAGTGAAATAGCCAGAAACTCAGAATATCAAATGTCATATGTTTTATCTCATATGTGGAAGCTAGAGAGGATAAAGTAAAAGAAAAGGGGTGGTTGGAAATCACATGAAAATCAAATGGGGACCAGTAGGGTAGAGGTAAGGTATCATGGGGAGGGAGGAAGGAGAGAAAGAGGAAATACTGGGGAATGATATAGGGCGAATTATATTGCTACATCCTGTGTATGAACAAATATGTAACAATGAATCTCATCAATATGTACAAGTATAATGCACCAATAAAGAAAAAAAGGATCATCAGAAAATAAAGACTACATTTTGGCATATTTATATGTTGAAAATGTATACATTTCTTAAAATAATATTTTGATGCATATTTAAAAACATAGGTCTATATAAAACAATAGTAACTAAAAAAAATCAGGGTATAAAACAAGAATGTTCTCAGTTTTATAAAAATAAATACACATACACATACATACACATGAAGGTCTGTAAGGGCCAACACGAAAATGTTAACAAGGATTCTTTCTTGGGGACATGGTTTGGGGTGGATTTCTTATTTCCTTCTTTACTTTTCTGTATAAAATTTTAAGAATTAGGATGTGTCAGAAGGGGCAAGAACCTCCAACTGCAACTGCCTTAAAACCAAAGGGAAGGTTTTGCCTCTGTGACTGCAAAGCTGGCTTCAGGCCCCCTCTCATGGCCCTCCAAGGCAGGAAGAGCAGGTGTGTCCTTCGTGTGGTGACAGCATTGGTCTGCCAGCACATAACCCAAGGTGAAGGTGAGCAGGGAGAAGTGCCACCCACAAACTAGCTTTCCTCAACTAACCCTAAGCAAGACACACCTCTCCATTTGCTTGGATCTGCTTTAACGCCCCTCGGTAAAGTTTTATTTTTCTCCTTGAAGTTTTTGATATTTCTGATTTTTTAAACTAAAGTCTTGGCTTGCGGTTTCTTGGATAACTCGATGTTACAAATTTGGGCTGAAATCCACTTTGGGGGCTGTGTGGCTTCTTAGGGATTTCTTTCTAGGGAAGGGCGTGGAGTGTTCCTATGGCTCTCTTGGGTGTGCGGGCATCACCTTTCAGGGTCCCAGCAACATGTGTGTGCTGCAGGGTGGCGGGGGTGGTGGGCGGCTCCATCAGGCGCCCACCTTTGGCAGTCCTCTACTTCTTTCTCTCACTCCTCAGTGTCGTCAAATCCTCAGTTCAGTTTCACGTCTGGGTTATCAAATTTCTAAAGAGCAAAAGCAATTTTGAATATTATGCTTATTTTTGTGGCTTCTCATTTCCCTTAAGATTTATACTGGTAATTTTTTTTAAGGCATGTTTTTAAAATATATTTTTATGACTCTATTTATTTCTATGTGGTGAAGATGGAACCCAGTGCCTCACATGTGCCAGGCAAGCCCTCTACCAGGGAGCCACAAGCCCAGCCCCTAGACGGGTAACTCTTAATATTAACACTTTGATTCTTTGATGCTTTTGCATATTAAAAAAAAATTGATCCAGCATTATTAGCTGTTTTCAGTGAATGGATTAGTTTGAAAAACCCAGTCTTGCCATTAGCTTCAAGAGGAAGGTAGTTTTAAAATTCTGATTCAAATGAAAATAAAAGTTATCAAGTTTAGAACTGAAGAGGGAAAGAAGGACCTGAGGTGTCCTTTGTTGAGTCCTGTACTCATTTAAGAATGACAATACTGACAAGGAGCAGAACTAAGAATGGATTTGAAAAAGAAAATTTATATGATATTCTAATTCTCAAAATTATAATAAGAGTTTAAATAGTTTTTTGTGAAATTCTGTGGCATTATTCATTTTTCATTAATGATTATACTGGCAAATGTTTCCTAAGTGTAGACCCAAGGTTTATTTTAAGGCTGCTTAATTTCTGTTCTCAGAGATTTAAAGATTTTATTTCAGAATTATTTCAGTGGTGAGGTAACTACATATATAATAAAACACAGAAACAAATGTTTTGCCAGTTTTCTCCTAAGTGTGACTGCAGATTTATACTTTCTATGCAGGAAATATAGGCTGCCAACTAGAAATAATTCCTTTTGAAGCTTTGGAAAGAAGCTAGTGAAGCAAAATTAAAAAGGAATGTGAATTATATATATATATATATATATATATATATAGTTTCTTTCATCTCTGAATGTAAATAGCAAAACATCCCTGAATGTTTTTAAATTCAGGAATTTCATAATGTAATCAATATGTATTAGTAGCTAGGGTGCTCTTTGTGAAATACAACAAAACATTAAAGCATTTTATTTCTTGTGCAAACTATTAAAAAATTCACTGGTAGAAAATGAGAGTAGAAAAGACAAATGAAGTATTTAAAAATCAATTCATATCAATTAACTTCAGAAAAACTGATAAACAAAGATGGTTGAAAGTTTGAGTTTTTCCTTCCTGTTACTATTGAGTGGTAGCAGTTCCAGAAGTTTTAAAATCACAGGAAAAGGTCAAAATTGAAAAGTCTTGTTCATCTGACATAGTCCCTCCCAGTGCCTTCGAATTTCCTGGCTATATTTAGCGTCGGTGCTTTGCTCTGGCCAGCCCTCCTAATATGTCTTCTGTCCTGTCACAGAGGCACTTCCCTGGAGGACTCCCCACTTGCTTCCCGCTCACTTGACTTCACCATGTGAGTTTGTGGCGGCTTCTGAGACAGACTCCCTTTGTCTCCTCTTGGCTCCTTCTCCCAGACTTTCTACAGGACTTGTCCTGGCTGGCTTCCTTAAGCTCCCTTCTCAGCTTCTATGACCTCTGCTCTCTGCTTGTACTGGGGCTGCTCTTCTCTGTCCTTCCTCAGGAATTGTGTCCTCAAATCATTGCCTGTGTTCTTTGCTCCCTGTACTCTCTCATACACATTCAACCTACATTTTTATGTGGATGACTCCCCAGGCTCTTATGTCCTGGGATTCAGTATAGTCATCTGCTGGCCATCTTTTCCTGAACCTTTCTAATGCCCCCAACCCAGTTACTGACACATAAACCAATGGTCTTCCTGTAACACTTTTCTACTCCCCATTTTCTGTATTTCTCCTTGCAGCAGCTCAAACTTGAAATACTCTTCTCCAGCATACCCCATGTATGTCCAGTTTCTGGGGTCTGACATTTCTAGGTCTGTCAGCACTGTCTGATCTTCTAGTCTCTGCTTCTGGACCAAGTTTCTACAGAAGCAATCTACAGAGGATTTCGCCCTCAGACTGGATGTAACGTCACTCTGGTCCCCACGGGAGAAATGACTAA